>NW_010199789.1:37113-91390 GCF_000695765.1 Mesitornis unicolor
GCCACTGCTCACACGCCAAATGGATACAGGCATTCAATAGCATGGCTATCTTCCATTTCCTTCTCAAATGGCATAGTTTAGGAACTATTAAGGATTTCAGCAGAAACCCAAACAGCTCCAAAAAAACAGTTTGCTTTTGGGCAGCTGCAAGGGGGAAGGTCAAAAACATGTTGTTCAGGTTTTGCCCATGAAAATAATGACTATTTATTTTTAAATCTGTGGTGATGGATAGGTGGTTATTTTTACTATGATCCGCATCATATTTCAAGAATTTTTTTGGTGTAACCAAATTGACAATTTCACAATTTCTTTTTACTGAGCACCTCTAGACCTAGAGGTGACAAACAGCATCAAATCCTGCCCTCAGATGACCACTGAAGCCAGTGAATTAAATTTTGCTCCCAGTTGCAGTAACACAACCTCAACTGCAAGCAATGACACTGCACTGACACAGTTGGCACATCTCAGGAGAGACTCAGGCCTGGAAAGAAAAGGTGCCTTTTTCATTGCTATCACAGACGGCTGCTTTGGAGCTCTGTGACACCACAGAGTATCTGGAGTCACTCTGCTAACTTCTGTGGAGTTGCTGCAGATTTACACTGTCAGCTCTTTGGGAATGCACTGCTGAGTTTCATCAGCCAGCTCCTTGCTGGTCTGCTCTGGGATCACAGAAAGAGCATTACCCTGGTATGTCATTCTGTGGCTGTAAGGTGGGCTTAGAGAACTCTTCTCTTCCTCCTGCACCTCTTAGACGAGTGATAGAGAGGAACTATGGATATGAATGTAGTTTTACTCAACCCCACATCCAATATGCCAGTGTTGAATTAAGGAAACACATGAATTTAAAAACCTTCCTTTCCTCCTCACCTGTTCCCTCTGTTTCAAACAGAAGGGTGAAAAATAGAAAGATGTTATTCACAGTAAGAAGACAGAGAACAGAGATGCTTCATTTGTGTGCAAGGAAATGGAATCCTTCCTTAAAAAGCCACCCTCTTGGAGTCATTTACCTACGAATGGCCATGTGGTTACTGAGCTTTGGATCAGACCTCATAATCTTGTCAGGATTTATGAGGACGTATTGGAAGTGAACTACATCCCTTGGGGGCTTGCCTCTTGCGACCTCAAAGTACCTCTTCAAGCCACATTCCTCACTGGAGTGTACCAGGGTGGCTAATGAAAGACAAGCTGAATGAAGGAAGAGCTTTAATAAAGAGGTTGTATTTCCAAACTATTTTTCCCACCAGAAAGTTCTGTTTACTTTTCCCATGGGGGTGGAGGTCTGACTGGAAATGAATTGATGGCACTGTTTATTTTTGCAGTACAGGAATTTAGAGTGTAATACCATATTTTACCCTTAAAGGGAGATGCTTGACCCTGATTTAGCTGTATAATTACATGTCACAAAATGGCAGCCTCAGGGGCTTACTGGGGAACGGTAGCCACCCTCTCTTATGGGATGTCTTTGGAGACCCATGAAGCTTTTGTAGAGAAAGGAGGACAGAAAGAGACCAGGAGGATTGGACTGAATATTCAGGTAGCATGAAATAGCCCCACCATTAGAGTACATTTTTTCCCTGTTGTTTTATTTCCCCAAAGGTAGCAAAGGATTATCATCATCACATGATCAATAAGTTAATGAAAGGCTGAGCATAAATATGCAGTAGCTGACTGGAATGGAATCTCATTTGTGCAAGGGGAGCAGACGTAGCATTTCAGAATAAATGTGCCAATCATTTGTAGGTTTCCTAGTTGCTGAGATTAGCTATCAGACAAACTAGGGTTTGTATTGGTACTTATGGAGCCACTGAAATCTCTGGAGACCATTTCTTTTTCTTTCTGTGACTACAAGATCCTAAACGCAGTATCTAAGAAGCCTCATTAACAGCAGGCAAAATTGCCCACTGGAGTCTATCTGAAGGTCTGAGCTCAGAGTCACCTGGGGCCCGTAATAAGAACGTGTGGTGGCCGGAGAGATATGCATCTACACTGAAGCACAAAAATCCTCAGGGGAAGGGTGCTGTTGAGACATGGTACCAGCTGGGTTTTGAGCACGCAGCCCTGTGGGAACTGCAGGGTCACTTGTGTGTTAATTGATGTGCAGTTATAAATTATCTGCTTAGTCCCAGTTTGTCACTTCCACCTCTTATGAGATGGCTGGCAAAATTTAACAAACGCCTCTGAGAGAAAAGTCTCTAAAGATGAAGAGCACAGCAAAGGTCAAGGCTATTCACTGGGTGGAATCTGAATGTAGGTCAGATGGTCCCCGATGGAAGGAGATGCTGCAATGTCACAGGAAAAAACAGAAAGACATGTGTGCATGCATGTGTGTGTGTATGTATGTATGAATACAGAAATGAAGCACTGATGAGGAGAAACTAAGACATATAGATAGCTACACAGCCTAAAAGGAAAACAAACTACAGGGGAACCTTGCTACCACTTACCTGAAATAAACCTCCATGCTAAAACAACAAAAAGAAGTGTCAACCTTAATTAGCTGGAAAGAGTATATAGGAAAGGGGCTGATATTCTGATATTCAGTGTGATTTCTTAGCAAAAATTTCCTGCTAATTGTAGAGGGCACCAAAGCAGACTTTGCTGGAGATTTGCAAAATGAGGTGAACTGCTAGTTCAGTTGATGGTTGCTTAGTATGTGAATTAATTTCTGAAAATGCTGCAGGCTCTCTGGAGTTGTGAGAATCAGTTCTCAGACTTCATTAAAAGAGGCTTTCCCTGAGAGAATTTTTGCAAAAGGGACAGTTTCATTGGAAAACAGTATTGGATCAAATGACATTTACACAGTACCATGACTCTTGGCACACCTTCTCACAGCAGATTTGAGTGATTCACATGTATCCTGAACAACCTTACAAAGCTACAATAACTCCTGACACCAAACAGAGATCTGTGTCAGATGCAAATTCTGTTATGCTAAGATGCCATTTAGCCATAACGGCAATCAGGGAAATTAGCAGAGCCTAATAGAGGAGGAATAAAGTGGAGGATGCAGCTGCTTGGAGCTCCTGACAGGCTGCAGGAAAACAGCATCTGTTTGCATACTATCTACCAGCTCTCATCCATTGATGGATTAATCCTGAGACACAGACTCCCTGAGGTTCACCTACCAGTCACTGTAATGAGTCACTGTGGCAGGGAATCGCACAAGGCTGCCCTGTACTCCATCAAATCTTTTCTCAGTCAGGGAGTGAGGAGAGGAGCTCTTCAGCTCCCCAGACTGCTCCAAAGGTCTGGCCAGTTCTGAAGAAGCCTCCTGCCTCTCTCTGCTTATTCCACACGAAAACAAGACCAACTTGTAGACCAAGATAGGTGCTTAATAACTTTGATGCTTTTCTTTATCCTCTCTGTTTCTGTTTCATGCTCTCTCTCACAATGAGGACGTTGGTGAAAGCAGACAGGCGTCCCTTGGGGTCTGAGGGCCTGTCTGGACATACTGGACACTCTGCTTAACAGAAACAAAGGAGCTGGAGCAGGTGAATGGCTCTGTGATCTGGAAAAAAGCCCTAAATGTTTATTCCTAGATCACTGCTATAAACCTGTGGTAGCTTGTTACTGGTTAAAAGCTATCACCTTCTGCTTATTGTTTGACAGCCTGTAGATCCTAAAGCTAATTATGGTTCTCACCTGTGCTTCTAGTGGACAAATACTTCCATCACAGGAAAAGAAGAAAAAACCCTGCTGTATGAACCAAGGTCCCCAAGCCACCATTTGACAAATGTAAACATTTACAGATGCTGAAACTATATGACACTCCTGTGTCACAACAGGCCTTTTTTATGCTGTCCACACCTACTGATAATTGAAAACGTTGGGAAGACATGCCTAGAAGTTTTTATCATACCTGTTATTTGAACTTGGAATTTCCATTCCAGATCTTGCAGTCCAGGTCATTCTACCAGAATTGTATTTTCTAGCTGGTCCTATGAGCTCCCCCATGCCCAGCTACATGTACTAGGTGGTAAAGTTATCTTTCATCTCTGTATTTCATTTACTGTAAAGTGGCTGGTAGTACACAATCACTCAGCCATGTGGAAGGCTTGAAGTGCAAGCCTTTTGGTCCCAGGATCTCCAAAGACTGAGAAAGAAGCATGGCAAAGGCAACATGGAAGCATTTATTATCAAAGCATCTCTTAGAGGTGGCAAAGATTGTATTTCACAGCAACATGCTGAGAAGGTCTGAGTAAATGACAACAGTAAAACATGCTGAAACTGGATGATTCAACTACCTGACGTCGATGTCATTTTTGGCCTGGATTGCTCTTAGCTGCCCTTGAAGGGAGGCTGAATAATGCATCAGAACAGTAATGCCTAAGGCCTCCTTGATACAAATGTATGAAAATGGAGGCAGAAAGCTCTTTTATAAATTCTGCTGTCCACCTAGAAAAACAAGATAAACATTCTTGACTTTCCTACAGGTGTGCTGTGGCACAGTGATGCCCTGTAAGGAGTTGGGCCCTTTTCCTCATGAACAGTTGCAATCATTTAACAATTACTGCCCTGCAATCAGAAACCAGACTTGTTCTCAGCAAAAAGAAACAAAACCAACACCAGTCTTACTGGAAAGACTGAAAAGTGGTTGTGATAGCTTGCTATGCCTGAACAGATCACTTATCACACAAAATGCATTCAGTGAGAATTTTTCTGTCAAATTCCAGTAGGAAGAAGCTGTAAATGCTCAAAGCCTTTGCAAAGTATAGAAAAAGCAGGTCTTGACGAGAGCCAACAAATAATTCTTGAAGGCAATAAACCAAATCAGCAACATGAAACGATCCTATGAGAAGAGCAAAAGGATGGGCTTTGCTGTTTAAGGTAGCCTATCTTCTAAAATTGGACTGACATCCCAGCTCAGGGAACAATGATTCAAAGAAAGTCAAGCTCAACCTGCAAAAACAGAAGTGAAACACCTTTCAGAGTGAAGACCCACTTATAGGAAGAGAAGACAGTGGCAAGTAATGCGTGAAGAAGCATTCTGAGTATGGGGCTGGACCTGGAATAGCTTTGCTGTCTCAGTATGCACCATGGGAAAAGACTATGGGCTGCTCTGACATGGTTGCTGCATGGTTAGTGGATACTCACTGGAAGAAATGCACAATATTCTAGAGACAGGCCAGTGGACATGAGCAATAGGTTTTTGAATAGGTTTTTTTTTTTGGTAAATTGTCTCAATTTTCTGAAAAGGCTTGATTTTATACGGATTAGAGTAGTTAATAAAATAATGCTTACTTTCATGTAATCCATCAATCGTAACTGTCCAAAAGAGGGTAATTACTCTTATTTGACACTTGGGGAAGCAGAACTGTAGAAAACTAAGGTTTCCAAGGTCCTCCAAAAGCCAGATGCATGATAGAGAAATCAGCTCTCTTAGACCTCAGCCAGGTGACCATTTGGCAGTGGAAATGTAATTTCCTAACACGATGAACAGTTCTTAACAGGGGCAGTATCACAGTCTGTGATCTGGTATCATTCTTACGAGAAGATTGACATCTCTGAGAACTTTTGACACTTTCAAACAACCTCACATGAAGTGACAGACAGTTGGGATTTTTTCTTCTGAGGTTGAGAGCAATTCACTTTTCCTTGGAATTGTTCCCTCTACATGCTGCTGCTGATGCTGCCGATGCTGTTGTGAATGAGACCCCAGCTCACCATCCCACTGGGCTTTTAACACCGTGTGAATAATTTTCTGTATTAAATAATTAAGTGTAATAGCTAATACAGTACTTCCCACACTGTTGCATTGTGCAGTCATATCATTATTTTTGATCATTTATAATGTCATTAAAACCCCCAAGTGCCAGACTGAAAATAAATCTGTCACAATGTTGCAGCAATATGCAAATTCTCTGGGTACATTTGCTGTGAAGGAAAAGGTCCCCTCTCATTGAAGCTCTTACACAGCTTTTTAAACAGTTTTTCCTGCCTACTGAATTCTCCATCGATCCTTCAGAAAGCTGGAGGGTTACATAGCTGATCAGTGTTAGGAATTTCACACATTCTATACAGTAATTAGAGGATCTGCTTGTGTGCAGAAAATTGCTGGCCTTGTCCTGTAGGAAGGAGAACATCCTGCATTTAAGCAACGAATGTAACATGGGAAGCAGCAGATCAAACAGCCTCTTTGTCCCTCACCAATTGCTTCCACCACAACACGAAAAGGACAAGTTTTTTTGCATGAAAGGGAAGTTTGTTCCGTATACTCATTTCATTCTTGGCATCTTCTTTGGGGGCACAAACAAAGAAGCCAATTGGGATCAATTCTCCTGATGCTCTTCTGCAACATACAGTTTCCACGAGGAAATGGGAAAGAGACCAGCACACTTCATGCAGGATGTCAACCAGTGTTTAGAAGGAAGATTTTGATGCTTCCTGACCCAGATTCCACTAGAGGTATGCGCTAGGATTTACTGTGAAATTCCATTTCTCATCATCCGTCTAGTTTCTTCAGTTACATTCACCTACCAAATGTTTTTCACACTGCATGACTTGTTTAGGTGGAGTCACGCCTATGCCAACTTAGAATATAAGCATATGCACAATAGAAAAACTTTAGTCTGTCGCTACTTTCTTCTCCTTCAAAGTGTCAGGAATGGCCAGACTTTCCCTCCCACGCATGATCAAGAACTGCTGTGGATCTCAGTGAAATTTTTAAGTATCAAAGAGGGTTCCCTGTACTTTCACATGACAGAGAAGGGAGTTATTTGCTTCCCGACTCCTCATTTGTCGACATTATTGCTAAATCAACCTCATCCCTAACATTCTGTTGTGAATTTTATTTTTCTATACTAACTGGAAGATTTGTTGTTTGAGGCCCTACAGGTACACCAGGTATACTGTTTAACTTGATGGGCCAGCACTCTAAAACTCCAGGACGTGGTTCTTTCTTTCAATGTCATGTTGGCAGCACAGACTCCTGCATCATTTTGATTTAAGGCCTGGAATAACAAAAGCAGCTGCTTTGGCCCTTCACTGGTGGGCTGCTCTTCCATGTTCTGTGAGGAAGTCCCAACACCAAGCTGTTGTGGGAGTGTTGTGGCACAGACTGTGCTGCAAGAGGCCCAGTTACTTTCTTAGTCTCTCTTTTCACTTCTTTCTCCTGGACATATGGGCAAACAGAAATTCTGTCAAACAAGCAGCATCCAGGAGCAAGCCTACCTGACAACCCTCTGTTTCAACCCACTGATGAGTATAAAGGATTGGGACGATCTGATCATCTATGTCCTAAATAATTATCTCAAGTACATCTTCACAGCAAAGTCACCTAAACATACTACTCTGACAGTACTTTTAGTATTTACTTTTGCAGAAAGGGCTTAGAAAAGAGAATCCTTCCCCCTAAAACTGTGGACATGAAAGACAGTATGGTCAAACCTCCATATGACATGTATGCTATGCAAAATTCATGAAACTCCTGGCAGATAGGTAACTGCAGTAAAGCAGAGGAATAATTAATTAGGGATTAAGATTTCTTTATTAACTTTTCTAGTGTATTTCCAAAACCCTTGAGCCTGACTCAGCAGCTCCTTGAGAGCCCCGGACTGACTGCACACAGACAGTGCAGTGTCTGGTCATGCAGTACAGAGATGTCAGGATTTTCTGGTCATACGGCTGCTGGGCTTGTTGGAGCAGCAGACATTAATTCCATCTGGGTTACCAGCTGTACAGAAGATCCAGCGGAATATACAATACATTCAGACTTCACCCATAAAAAAATGTGGGGTGAAAAAGGAAAGCATTACTGGGGTAACATGCTGATGCAGTTTGCAATGGGGCTGAGCTTAATCCACAGAAGTAGGGAAATACATTGCACCCCACATTTGTTGCAAATTATTCTGATGAGACAGTATACAGGGAGGCTCTGAGGCTGAGATACTGATGTGTTTGAACATGGAGACCTGGGATGTCTGCCAAGAAACTTCAATAAAATGTAGCAGCACAAAAAGATGTTCATTAGTTTAAAAGCTATGAGTTTTAATTCCATTTTTAATTTTCTAAAAATCTCTTTCCATGTTTACTTTTCCTTTTATCTTCTTTGTGTTTTTCTTTTCCTTACATAATTTTTTGTCCAGTCATTTCTTTCTCCATTTTATTAATATTTTCCTCTGTCAGGGTCTTTGGTTTATGTTTTTAATTTCTGCCTTTAAGGATGTTCTGTTTGTTTGCTCCCTCCATTACCTTTGTATGGCTTTTCCTCCCCTCCAGGTTTGGTTTCTCTCTCTTTTCCCCTAGACGTGGTCCTTTCTGTTTGTTTAGTTCTCTCACTTTCTTCAGTTCACACACTCTCTTACCTGACTCTTCCTAGTTCTCTCCATGCTTAACATTTCTTACCCAACACCAACCAGAGTTCAGTCTTCCTTTTTGTTGAATGAGGTATATTTTTCCCTACCCACAGAGCCTGAAACATATTAGCTTTCTCACCCTTCTTTTGTCTTTTAAGACACTTGCTCCAATCAAAGGCAGGATGGTGGTTGGGGACTGCCCTTTCTATTGCACTGGGTAGACAACTCAGTCAGCAAATGCACCATGTCTAGATGCTGCCCCTTCAAAACAGAAAAGGTTAATACTGAAGCTGAGGAGAGGAAACATTTAGATGACTACTTAGGTCTAGAACCTGCTGAAACCAGCAGAAAGAATCTGCAGAGTAAGAGCCACTTGATAACAAGAACTGTGTGGCCTCCATGAGAGGGAGGCAGCTGTCTGCACCATGGGCTTACGTATACATTTACACAACTTAAACTACTAATTTATGCCACTTTACTTCATCCCAGATCATGGGATTTTAACCTAAATATGACTCTTATGTCTGTTGGATGGACCTGAAGTGTTTTTCAGTGCTGGGCAAAAGACCACTCAATTGTAACCAGATTTCCTGACATTTTTACCAGTGCAGAATGTCTTTACTTTGTTTTCCCTGTATAAGCTGGAAGAATAAAACAGTGTCATGAATTATGCCAGAGCAGCATCCTGGGCTATATGGGTATTTCTAAAGGTACAGAATGAAGAAGTAGAAAAAAAAATAGCTTTCCAAAATTAACCAACATTGTTTCTGTGATGCAAGGGGATAGATTTTATATACATTTCAGTTGTTTGTGAAAATGCTGAAGCCTCTGTCCTGACCAAGAAATAACAGATTATGGTTATGGTGAGAAAGAAGAATGCTAGTAGTATGAAACAGCCAGTGTGACTCCAGGAGAGACTGCTCAAAGATCTGTTTATAGCCATAAATGTACTAGAAATGGAGTAGTAAAAAGGGAACAAAAACAGATGAGTCATTTTGCAGGTCTGAGAAATTATATCAGTGCATCAAATGCATGATAAATGCTGAGTGAGAGAAGCTTAAAGGGGAATAGAGAAGGGCTAATACATCAGGGGAGAAAGAAATACTAAGGACATGTAGATCCATCAGTAAATGGAGACTAGAAATAACCATGGGCGACACTCATGACTTCCACTACTCAGAGGCTCATAGCTCTTCCTGGGATCACATGGGATTATATGCCTTGTACTGAATGTGAAACATGTTTGAAACAGTGAGCAGAAGTCTGAACTCTGCTACATGAAAATGACATTAAAGAATGGTAAGAATTCAGAGTAAAGTAGCAGAGATAAATGAGGGACTCAACTACCTATCTGAGGCAGGACAGATGGCGTTGTTACAGGCTGCTTTACAAGTAACATCCATAAACACCCCGGGAAGAAAGGTGCTGACAGTGTCTGGTAAAAGGAATAGGCTTGTGAACTGTAGTCTCTCTGATAGTCATAATTCCACAGAGGAAATCTTCAAAATTCCCTTTCCACACGCAGACCTGTATTTGACAAAATAGATGAACATGTTCTTTACTTTATGCATGGGAGTAATTCCCCTGATATGTCTTCCTTAGTTTGAGATGACAGGGACAGCAGTGGAAAATTCATAGCTCTTGGATTACTAGTCCTGCGAGTAAGAGGGTAATAGTAAGAGCGTAGATGAAATGTTTCCTGAAAGAAGAAGTAGATGTTGTTCATCAGTAAAACAGCCCATTCCAGGGAGCTGGAAAGATCAGAAATTCCTGGAGGAATATCCATCTCCATATTAGCACATACGTTGACAGATGGCGCAGCTTCATATGAATAGGAATTTTAAGTTGTTGTCTTGGAGTTGAAAATATAAACCCTAAGCAGGTTTTGCAGAGCAGCTGGTCCTTTATGGACTGGTGCTTGTGGGGATTTCTTCTTTAAGAAGCTAGGACAGCAGTAGCTGTGAGCACCCCAGACAGCACAGCATCTCTCATTCCCTTTAGTAGTTTTCTCTGGAAAAAAAGCATGGAGGAGCAGCAGCTTGCTCCATGCAGCAACTGGAAAACAGCTCACCAGACTGGCTGGAGAATTCATAAAATTAGAAAAACAAAGCAGCAAAAGGCCCTGGCTCAACAGCGTTACTTTTAGCTTGTCTGTCTCTTTGAAGTAACTAGTCTTGAATCAGTTTATGAGCATCAGCCAAGACAAACACGTCCATTTGGGAGTTTTGCTTTAGAGCAGCACATTAATACTCTGTAAGGAGAGGCAGGGCATGTCCTGGGTGTCTTCTTTATCAGCAGCCCTAATCATCCCAGATCTCTCTTGCTCATTGCTAGCACACCCTTCTTTCAAGACTGCATCACAGATGAGCTGTTTTACACAGTGCTTATCCTGCATAAAACCAGGGGTAACTGATCCTCTCCTCCAGAAAAAGTGCCACACAGAAACACAAGGGTCTCAGAGGCTGGCCTTGTCCTGGCCTGGCATGCACCATCTGCACCAGCAGCAGCAGCTCCAGCAAGCACACCCCTCCTCTCTATAGCCTCCCTGGGGACTAAGCAAACCAAAACTGTTCACAGAAGATGGACAAATAAAAAAGACAGGTATCAAACGGACTTGCTGACTAGAGCAACCAATCTCAACAGTAACAGTATGTTTAGTTAGGAAAGCCCTTGTCTTTATACCCACTTCACATACTTTCTGTAAGTGTGAGTAGACAAGCCCTGACTCAGACTTGGCTCCTTATTCCTACAGCTGGCCTTCCAATGAGTAAATCCTTGCTTTTACCACAAGAACTAGTTTCAAGGTTGGATTATCCATGGCGATTCTTTGCAGTCAGGCACATATGTGATCCTACTTAATGTCTGTGCAACTGACTGTGTTTGCTTTTTTGTTACCTTTACTATCAAGAGCACTGAATAAGAAGGACATGTCTCCTCACAGGAGTGAAGAAATAAAAACTGGATACAGTAAAAAGTCTATTCAGTCAGAGACTGCCACCTTTTCTGTTGTTGTGCATATAATCACAGGTAGCCTTGTAGTCCATTATATTATTTCATACAACAGTGATTGCTGCACCCCTGTCTGCAGCAGGAACTCTGCATATAAGGCTACCCTCAAAGCTGTTCTGCATGGGCACATCCCTGTGGTGACTTCTGTGAGAAGCTAGGGCAATAGCAGCTCTGAGTACCCCAGAGACCTGTCCCAGTTCCCTTCGCAATTCTCTCAGGTAAAGGTATGAATAAATAGCAGCTTGTTCTACCTTGCACAGATGGAGAAAACCGTGATCCTCTGTTGCTTCTACAGACCCTTCATTCCAAGGTGCCTTTAGGAAGTGACTGTGCAAGAGAGAGCTCTGCAGCGGCTACTTCAGAGTTACAAGTCAGTTACTGTCCTGCTTGCTGTAGCAGGAGGTTAGCTGCAGCATCAGCTGCTGCATTAAGCACCACAAAGTCAGAGAAAACAGAGCAAATTTTGCCCGCTTCAGTTCTGTGCTCAGTCCTGTTGACATATTCTCCCGGGGCTTGTTGCTAAGGTGAGGACACGACACCTTAACCTATCCAAGTTTCCTGCTTTCTGTTCCTCAGTCATAAAGCTTACAGCTCCCTCATTTTAGGCTGCTCTTCGGATAGAAAAGAGTGATGTTTGGGGACAAATTCAAAATGAGACAAAGCAGCTTAAACAAAGGCTGGTTTGTGTTTTATTGCTCATGAAATGGCAGACAAATCTGTCTTCAGCAGAGATCTCATGAGCATTTAAGCTTGCCATTTCACATCTGGGAAATGCTAATATCACTTAGCATCTCATTTCTTTGTCTGGGTGACTTGGTTGGTTAGAAGGGAGAGGGCGATGGCTGTGCTGTAGTGATGTTCACTCAGGCGAGAATGAAATCCTTTTGGACTTTTTTAGCTGGTGTTCCTGGGGACAACCTCCATCTGCAAATGTAGTTTGGTTTTACACCTTGAGCAATAGGAGAGCACAAGGTCTGGCCAAGCAGAGGGCTGAGGTAACAACTTTCTTCATGCTGGGAGACTCCCACATCAAAACATATTCTAGGCAAGTTCAGCTTCAATCTCAATGTGCAACTTAAAGGAAAGTAGATTGTGACCCCTGTACTGGTCCACATCAGCCCAAATAGTCATCTGGGAGAGGGGGTTTCCTTCTTTGGAGACCAGGTGGAGTTAATATGGAGCTGGGAAGGAAGGCTGCAGGCCAAATCCTTGTACTGTACAGAATGGCAAGTTACACAAGGAATTTTGGTGTTTCCAAACTTGAGTCACTGAACTGGTACTCAACATAATCCAGTGCGAATATACTGCTGGAGGCAAGTCTTTTTGCTGTATTAGTTGTTTTCACAAGTTTGTTCCCATTTTTCTTCCCTGTAAGTCCTGTGGTTCCATTTTTAAAAATTTTGTTTATTTTCTTGAAGGTATTTAATTAGAATAGAAGTTTAAGAGTTAGTACTATTTTTGGCATACAGGCCAGACTAGGATTTAAGTTAGATTTATTCTTTTTGCTGGCTATTTTTTCAGGATGGGCAGTACCCAACCTGAGGTTTTTGTCTGATCCTTAGTGTAGAAGACTTCATTAATAATCTACTTTGCTGGTCACAAGAAAAACTTCTTTTATATTTTCACTTTTACTGTAGTGTAGTAGCTAGGGATTTAGTTTGAAAATTACAGAATCATGGAAAATTGAGAGGGACTTTGTGAGATGGGTAGTCCATTCCCCTGCCCCAAGGCAGATCATGTGTTCCTAGGCTGTTTCTAATGAAAGGTTCCCCTATTAATCTTAAACCCCCAAATCATGGAGATTCTGTAATCTCTTTAGGCAATCTGTTCCAATGTTTTGCTGTCTGGAGGATACATGTTCAGCCTCAGTTGATTTTGTTTAATGCTGTATTGTGCAGCAAAGCTTGAAAAGGAGATTGAACACAGGAAGTAGAAAGGACCTTCAATATCATCAAGTCCAATTCCTTATTTTTAGAATGTCAGGCAATCATGTCAAGTAAAGCCTTCCTTGTATATGTACAGAGCTCAATATTTGAACTGGTTGAACTTTTCCCCTAAATGCTCAAAACAAATTCTGCTGAGAACCTCATCTTTCTCAAAGTTAAGAATCTCCTGTAAAGCCAAACCATGAAGTCAGAAGAACATTACAAAGCCTGTGAGATACATTTCTGGGTATATAATATACAATAATATTTTTACAAAGTGCCAAAAGATTTGCTTGCTAATAGACATGACAAAATCTCAAAAGTGAAAGGTAAATACCTCCTGAAAATTACAATCCATTCTGAAACAGATTATGTTACTTCTAAATTGCCCAAGACAGTGTTTGAGATCTCACAAAAAAAGATCAGTCTTTCATCAGGTCTGCACAAGAAGCTCCTAACTTTCAGAACTACATCTGAGAAAGGTTAGTGATACCGGGCTCAGGAAGAAAATAAAATTATGACTCTTCTATGAAGTCCTAGAAAGTGTGGAAGAAGGAGAGAAGGGGTGGGTGTGAGTAGGCTTAACACAGAGCTAACAAGAAAAACTAAGACTGAATTCAGTAGAATTGGAGAGCAAAGATTCTGAACTGAGGATGAGGAAGATGTCAGGTTAAAGCTAGGAGGAGCTCTTAACTTCTGCGATCCCCTAAGTGTTTAACATGAAGGATAAGCATGACTGTCAGATGTGACTGTTCTTATCTTTACGAATGTCACAACTGATGCTTCAGACAGAATTTGCCAACCCCAGTGTATCAAGGAATCCTTCAAGATACAACCCCGTGTATCAAGGTACTGTTGAGGACATGAAATGGCATGAGGTACCTGTGTTTAGGTATCTGGATTCCACTCCTTATGACACATCACTGAATGCAAATCCTTAAGATGAAAACCTTATGTAATCTTAAATTATGTGAGGTCAGAATCTTTGTCCTTGTTCTGCAGTAGCTATGCCAACTTAGTTGAAAGACCTTGTAGGTTATAATCATACCCCATTGTGCAGCTGTAGTAGCAGAATGTCATGGCCCAATGGGCAGGACAATACTTTCAGACAGGACCTGCTGAGATACTGGATATTATCAATGAAGTCTTAAATTCAAAACTAAAGTAATCCAAACTATCATTGAGATGTAGCCTTCCCAGAAGAAACATTTTTTTCTGAAGCTCAAAACTCAAAATGAGTCATGCTTGATTAACTTCACTTGGGCCAGGAGACTAATCATGGTATGCTATTTATAATTTATTTAAGAGAAGTCAGAGAGAGCATTAGAATAACATTCAGAATGGAAAACATGTTATAGCCTTAACACAGTGTCACTATTATAAATTAACAAAAACAGAGAACTAGGAACCTTCCCGATTAGCAGATGTTGCTTTTTTTTTTTTATGTGTGTGTGTCTACTCTCCAGTGAAAAAGTTATTAAATATATGTGAGACTCCAATCCAGAGAGCAACTGTTCAGCTCAGTTACTGATGGGGTAATAGATCAGAAAGTTTCACCTCCTCCTTCTCCTCACAGCTGCCCCGCACACATGCACATACACACAGAGGCCAGGAAACTCTACTCCTATAGCACCTACCTTGGGTTTGAAGGCGATTAATTTCAGGACCATCTCAACAGTGAAGAGGCCAGTGAAGAGCATGTTGAGGATATTCATGGCTTCCTTGAACATGCAGCTCTGACCGTAGTGCTGAAAAATAGTGTCCCGGCAGTAGTGTGAGGAACGGACATACCAGCTAGTTAGGAATCCACAGGGCCCCTGCTGATCTCCCTTCATGCTCACTTTCTCAAAAGAAAACACAAGCATGCTCCCTTTTTTCAATTTAGAATTCCCATCTCCCTTCACACATAAGCATTTCCATACCTCTAGCCATTTTTGCCATCTGGCTCTGGATCTCCTATCTTTTTTACAAAAATCTTTTTGAGCGGAAGTTACCAAAATCACACTTATCATTCCAGTTAAGGACTCATTATAAATTTGCATAATGGTACAAGACAGTCTTCAATTGTGTTTGTTATCTCGCCCTTCCATAGCACTTGGATTACTTTTTTGTTAGATTACTACTGCACAGTGAACAGGGGTTTCACTGAGCTGTTCATAATGATACCAAGCCATTCCCCAAGTAATTACACTTAATTCAGGATTCTGCAAAGAATATGAGCAGCTCAAATCATATCTTTCCAATATGCATTATCTTGCATTTGTCAACTCTGAATTAATTTTGCAATCATGCTGCCTATTCACTTAACTTTATTAAGATCTTACGAAGTTACTCGCTGTCTTCTACTGAGTCATTCAAATAGTGTCTTCTGCAAATGTTGACACCTCACTTTTCATGTCCCTATTTCCAGATCATTATACTTGAGACTGATTCCACTGCCTTATTCTAAGGTCATTTTCCAGTTCATGTTATAAGACCCCATATGTAGTTACTTAACTGTGATAAACTTTAACCAGCTGGGATTAATTTTCATATTCTGCATTGGATCAGGGTAATTTATTTAAAGGAGTTTCAGTTAACAGAATTCAGCTGCAGCTGAAAGCCAGGCCAGGGAAAAATATATTGTTGAGGTGTTTTCAAAATTTCTTGTAACATTTTCCTTGAGACACTTTAGTACCTGCAGGACTCTGCTTAAAAACTTGGAATTTTACTGGAATGTGGCTTTTGTGTTTGCTGTCCCTTACAACGTCTGACCCAAATCTGGCCTCACTATAAGCCTTTGAAAAACTGTACTTTTCTCAAGATGGATATAAACTTCCTAGAATCTCCAGAGATGCTGTTCTGCCTGTGGGCACACCAACATTTCACAGCTTCTAGCTCTACCTGCCCTGGGTGTGCGCCATTGTCACAGCAACTGACCATGCTTCAAAGTTGCAGAGTGAACATAATAGTCCCTCTCTATTGCTTCATGACAGCAGGGCAGTAGGTACATCAGCTAAGAGTAAAGCAGTTTCTTGTACTCATGCTCCCTCACTCCTTTTTTGGTATCTTAGGCAAGACAGCAGAGGAAGCCTTTTCAATGGGCATGGGAAAGAGCCAGATCAGATCAAGAAAAGGTGGGGGGGGGGTGTCAAGGAATCTGGTGACATTGGACTGGAGGCAGTGGGGGAAAACAAGGTGAAAATTGACTGTGAATGCAGACTTAGACTGTTACTAAGTGATAGGAAACTGAAGTTATATTTTAGGGGAGGCTGGAAGCTGAGCAAACTGGGATTGAACCAGTGAAAAATGCAGTTGTGGGATGCTAAGGCCAAAAGGGAAGTTGGTGCATCAGGAGTTGGACTCACAGTAAGGGACAAAATGGAAAAGAGAACAAAGTATAGCAGACAATCAAATGGAAAGGGCAGAGAGAGACCATAAAGAAGGTCCATGGAAGGGTAATTGCAACTAGGAGTCTGTGTAGTGAGAAGAGAAGGACTGGTGGAGGAGTGGGGATCTGGACTATCTGGACCACAGACAAAGTAAGGGAGTTCAGACACTGACTGGGTGAGGAGGAAGGATGGATTTTAGGGAGGAGAGTGATAGGCAGAGTAGTTCTTAAGCAGAAAAAGCATAGAAAAGAACGGAGCTTGAGTGGCCAAAGAAACTGGGACTGCAGAGATAGGGTTAGCAGGTGAAGTCTGGGACTGACTGAAAACAAAAGGGAGATGAGGGAGGCCTTGAGCAGAGACAGACTGGAAGGAACAAGCCAGCAAAGCACAGACCTAGCGAAACGTACAGAACAGTTTGTGTCTATGACGGCCCATTTCCTGACTGAGAGGAATGTAAGACTTCCTTTTTTGTAAACTGGTTATGTAGTAAAGGTTTTGACTCCCCTTTACTGCTGTTCCACCTGCACATGTTAATCTACTACCTCTATTTGCTATTCTTGTAGATCCAGCTGCAAATGGGTTTTTTTTGTAGATTCAAATTAGAAGTTTGGAAAACCTTCACACAGTAAGGAAAATAAATGCACAGCATAGTGGGTGGTAAGGCAATTAGTAGCATCGGTAGTGAAGCAAGTTAGGCAAAAAATGATCAAGAAAACCTTTAGATGGAGCTAATCCTGCCTTTAGGTGATGGGATAGACAATATAGCCTCTAGAGGTTCCTTTTACAGAGTTTCTATGGTTTTTAAGACATAATAAAGGAGATACTAGGGCCTTCCTACCCTCTATCCCCAGTTTCCTTGATTGCCTTGCTTTCCAAAATATGCTTTCTACTTCCTAACACAGAAAAGCCCAAAATGTAAAATTCAGATCTTAGGTGAGTAGCAGTGCTGGGCTTATTCCTGCATTTCATAGAAAAGTCAAAATTGAGAAGTACTTGTTATTATAGTGACCACTGAGTTGGTCTGTGATGTAACTGTTGGGTTTTTTCATTTGTTTGTTTTTAAGGAGTTAGGACAGAATTACTGAAAGTGTCAGGTATTAGCAGGAAGAAGAGGAGAGGCAGATTCTTAATTTTAACTAAACGTCATCAGGAATGAACATGGTACAACGGCTTTTATCTTGCTGCTGTCCCTCTCCATCAATGCATGGTGTGAAGGTGTAAGTAGGTCTCAACCTCAGCCATTTCTACATTTACCCCAAAAAAGCCCAATAATTCATCACCTGTAAAGTTTTCTGCTTGCTTACTTACTTGCATGGCCAGGCAGATGGTGTTAAGCAGGATCAGAACGAACATCAGGTATTCAAAATAGGTGGAGTTGACCACATACCAAACTTTGTACTGGTACTGGTTTTTAGGGATGTATCTCCGCAGAGGCCGGGCCTTCAGGGCGTATTCTACACACTGACGCTGTGAAAGAGGCAAGATAGATTTAAAAATCAAAACCAAAATACAGGGTTGGTCAACTACTTCCGAATATAATAAAAACACAATGTGTTTCAATTTTTTACTGAAATGAAAAAGCTTGGTAGAAGAATTTCTTTTAGATCGTAATCTGAATGTGCATATTCTACCTGTTGAAGAGTTCCATATGCATTTACTTTGGCCAGATAGTCCTTCATGTTCCTTTAATCTCAGCGAACCAAATGGTAAAGCACACATTTTTAAGTAAATGTCCCTTGAGCAAATCTTACAGCAAGATTAGTTTTTTTTTACCTGACTCTTGAAAGATGGCAGTGAAATCAGCTTAGTGTTTTATCATGTTGGCAATCTTCACATGTTCCTCTCTGTATGTATTTCTCTTAAATGCTTATTCTCAGTGTATATTTGACCTTTAGTGGCAACAAGGTGTTGTAAATTACCTGGTTTTTGTCCAGCTCACAGTTCTTGTACTCTTGTTCTCCTTGCTCCTGAAATGTGACGATGACGAAACCAACGAAGATGTTCATCATGAAGAAAGCAATGATGATGATGTAGATAATAAAGAAGATGGAGATCTCAACCCTGTGATTATAGATGGGTCCCACATCCTCCATGTGGGAATCAATGGACCTATACAGCAACCTGAAAGCAAACAGGAGCCCAATGCAGAGAAAATCTGCAACTGCCCTGAGGCCTTATAGGTGATGTTATAAAGTTTAACTGTGATTTTCTTCTACTTGTATCAAAAGTAATTAACTCACAGATGCACAGACTTGCACTGAGCTGAGTATAATCTCTTGCAAAACAGAAGACACGGCTTTACTAACTTTACACATTTGAAATTGTTCAGGGGTGAAATATTTTCATAGTTGAACAATTAGAATTTAAAACAAAACCATGCCCTTCATTTAACAGAAGACAAGAGAATCTGTGTTGTTGGGAACTGAGTTTTGTGAGGAAAGAGGATATCAACACTTTTAACATTTGTTAACACTTCTGTTGGCATCACTGGGTGACACAGGTCAGGGTCAGCCCCCTGATACCCTGCATGCCCATGACACTCTGACAGAGTGGAGCTGTAGGAGTCTTTGGGCCCTGTGGCACAGACAGTATAGCCTGGTAAGACATCCCATGTCTGCCCATACTGCAAAGATAGCACTGCTGTGTTTTATATTGCCCTGCTGGCTCCATCAGGAAACTTGCAACACCTAGCAATGCTGGTAGGTGCCTGACAGGCATTTTATATCCTTTTATATACATAATATTTGTAACAAATATTGCTATCAACAACTGGCAATCATTTTTTAAGAGCTAAGACAGTGCTCTGCACTGTTTACAAGTACAGGAACAGCAATTCCTGCAGGACCTGAGGAATTTATAAAGTACATAATACTACAATGACTGCTGTTACTATTGCTACATTTAATGCTTTAGACTTATTTAAATACTTAGAATGGCAAAGTCTATGCTCTGTGTTTGAATTTTCTCTTTTGAAATGAATGAGGACATTGCCAATGCTGCACTGGTCCAAGAAGCACTCACTCTGGCCAGCCCTCAAAGGTTGAGACAGTGAAGAGGGCCATCATGGCAGTCAAGACGTTGTCGAAGTCAAACTTGCTGTTCTCCCAGCTCCGGGGCTGTATCATCGGCTGGTTGACCTCACCATCCTTGTACGTAATGTAGTACCCTCTGTGGATGGAGAGCAGAGAGAGAACATGGCAGAACTGCAGTTCCAGTACAAGGCCCTGAGAGTGGGTGGCTGGTGAAGGAGGGTAACTGGGAAAGGTCAGACCCACCTGCATTCTGCTTCTGTCTGCTTGGAGCTATCAGTACAGCTGTACAGCTTGCCCTTGAAAAGGAAGAAAGACGAATGAAGCAACCTGTCCTGACAGTGAAAGGGTTAGGGCAGATCATGTAGCAAGGAGACTGCATTTTCTACCTGTTTAACCAACTATGAGTATGTTTACATGCTCTTTTGCAGGTAGATGTGAGCAAACTGGATTGAGAGTTGCCTGCATCTGGCTAGTTCAGGGCACAGGCTTTCATCTGCTTGCACAGTACTTTTATGTGTCTGTCCTGAGGTGCATGACAGCTGAATGCTGCAGAACACTAGTTGTCAGAAGGGTGGAGAAGGGCAAAGAAATAAAAGCAGACATAAATAAGTGCATAAATAACCTCCTGTGATTATCTGGCATGCCCCTTCCACTACAAGATGTGGGGTAGACAGCTGGCAAGTACCAATCCTTTAGAACAGACCCCTGGCACTAGGTCATGCCACAGGCTACTTGGGGAAGAAGGAGGTTACTGATGTTACTGATGATTTCTCATGACTACAGAGGGAGGGCAAGAGTTCTGAATATGCCCCGTCCAGTTTTGGAGAACTGCTGGAGGGAGGAGTCCAAGTAACACTGACAGTGTCCCAAATGTTTTGCCTTTCACACAAAAGACTCCACCTTCCCTTCCTCAGGCTTCTTCATGCTATTTTTCTTCCCACCCCATAATACAGCTTAGTCTAACAGATGAATGAATGGGCCCAATGGTTTTACCTTAAACAACTGAACTCCAATGCAGGCAAACATGAACTGCAGCAAAGTGGTTACAATCACAATGTTTCCGATGGTTCGGATGGCGACAAACACACACTGGACCACATGCTGCAAATGGAAGAAAGGAACAAAAGTAACTTGCAGGATTCTAAGCTACTCTGGCTAAGGGAGAAGCCCAAGACTAAAAATACAAATAAAAGAATTTCATTTAACTATTTCCCATTAAGTAATATCTCAAGACCAACTTGTTACATTCCTCACTGTACTCTTAGAAGCAGGCAGAAAGGGATAGGAACATACCAGAGCTCAGCTCTCTGAAACTTTTTTCAGCAGCACCAACTTACATAGTTGGGCACTCACCAGCCCACAGGAAAGAGTTTATCTAATACAGCAAGTTGTGTTAAAATAGACTTCTGAGCCCATCTGTAACCTTAGAAAACTACATCATTTAACCTCAGTGGTGATTCTGGACCACTCAGATGGAAAGCTGATTGGTAGGAAAGGACCTGAAGATCTTGGTGGACACTAAGTTGAACATGAGACCTCGCTGCAAAGAAAACAAATGGTATCCTGGGCTATATTAGACAAAGTACTCCCAGCAGGTCAAGGTAGGTGATCCTTCCTCTCTACTCAGCACTGGTGAGACCGCACCTGGAGTACTGTGTCTAGTTCTGGGCTCTTCAGTACAAAAGAGCTATGGATGTACGGAGGAAATCCAGCAAAGGGCCACAAAGATGATTAAGGGACTGAAGCATCTCTCCTATAAGGTAAGGCTGAGAGAGCTGGAACTGTTCAGCCTAGAGAAGATAAGGCTTGAGGGAATCTTATCAATGTGTATAAATACCTGAAGGGAGGGTGAAGAGAAGGCAGAGCCAGGTTCTTTTCAGTGATGCCCACTGACAGAAGAGGCAACAGGCACAAACTGAAACACAGGAGGTTTATCTGAACATTGGGAAAGACTTTTGTACTGTGAGGATGACAGAGCATTGAAACAGGTTGCCCAGAGAGGTTGTGGTGTCTACTTCCTTGGAGATATTCAAAAGTTATCTGGTCCTGGGCAACCTGCTCTTAGTGGCCCTGCTCGAGCAGGGTTGTTGGACAACGTAACTTCCAGATCTCCCTTCCAACCTCAACCATTCTGCTAAAACTCTACTTAAACCATTGCAAAAGTCTTTGTAGGGTGAAATAACTTGAATTTATAATTTACAGAATGCATTGGGACTCTTCTAACCTTTAGTCCTTTGGCTCTGTTGATGGCCCTCAGTGGTCTAAGGACTCGCAGAACACGCAGGATCTTCACCACATTGATGGCACTGGATCTGGAAGAAAGCATTGGAAGGCTTGAGAGATAAAGCAATATAGGGGGTGTGCTGCTAGGGCAGATGGATTTCACCTGCTCTTTCTTGTTTGAAATCCTACATAGCCTTAGACTGCTTAGGATAGTTAGAGAGTTAACTCTTAGCTATGTCATTTCAGGGATAAGGAAATTACTCTCTGATATCTTCATAGGTCTTGTTTCCTGATCTGGGCAGGCTCAGTGTACATTCTTCTGGCTTTCACCATCTCAGCTGTATTAATAAAGGGAATGAAACATGGGCAAGGTGTTTTTTTAAACAGGGCAAGCTACCAAATACTCTGGATACCTATGACATGGAATTTGTGCCAAGATGTAGTCATCACAACACATTTTCAGATAAGGTTCAAAGAAACACTCCACTGAAATATTCATAGAAGAGTGGAAACTCTAGGTGACTCCAACATTAAAGGTATACCATCCACCTGGAGTTTGATCCTGCAATGTGTTTGGCCTCTGATGCTGCAAATCAACTAAGTGTGTACATAGTTTTAAGGATGCGGAAACTCCAGATTGAATTGATTAGGATGATTTGTGTACTTAATTTTAACTACTGAATATAGCTGTCTACTACAACAGAGCTCTCTGCATCTTCCAAGACTAAAACCCTGACTGAGAATCTTTTCCATGCTGCATGACATCAGGTCGTCCTGCTGATGTTTGGAACAGTTTTTTTGCGAACATATTAGGAGTCTAGTTAGGTCTATAAGGAAGAAAGAGCAGGTCAAACATAGGTAAGCTGCTAACCTGTAATGGTAACAATCAGAGCTCACTTCTTATCAGATATGATACTATTTAGGAAACTTCCTATCTGACACATGGAGTTCCAGACAGTCAAGTAAATCTATTAACTTTAAAAAAAACTTAAGCAGATTAACAAATCAACCAACATAAAGCGGTGTGACAGAAGAAGGATCGAC
Organism: Mesitornis unicolor; assembly: GCF_000695765.1. Taxonomy (NCBI): domain Eukaryota; kingdom Metazoa; phylum Chordata; class Aves; order Mesitornithiformes; family Mesitornithidae; genus Mesitornis; species Mesitornis unicolor. The sequence continues at coordinate 60,012 of NW_010199789.1, forward strand.
TGTCACTCCACCAGTACTCTGCAGATTCTTACACTGCTCTTCCCATCACTTGATGGTCTTCCATTGACCAAGACCCACAACATCTTAGGAAGTAGAAAAACATTTTCACCACATTTTCCAAAGAGGTTATGAGAGCTCTAGGAGGGAACACTAAGTTGCCTAACTGTCTTGAATTGATACAGTGAATCTGAGATCTTGGAACAAAGTTAAGTCTCATGATTCCCAGTGGACCAAGTTTCTCGTTTTCATTTGCTCTTTCTGGAAAATTCCTCCTTCAGGTCACTAGTGTAGCACTTCCCAACTATTACCTCCCCTCTTCAGGATGAATTTTAATGGTCTTGAATAATCTGAGAAAAATCCCTCCAGACACATGACAAAAATCTTGCCCAGATAAGACAATGAGCCTAAGGTATCACTGCCCAACCCAGCCCTACTGTCCCCAAAAAACAGCCAGTTGAAAGTAGCTCACTCACTGGATCCCAAAGGAGATGAGAGAAACGCTGACCACCAGCAGATCTAAGATGTTGAAATAGTTTCTGCAGAAGGAGCCCTTATGGAGGAAAGCCCCATATGCGGTCATCTGCAGGAAGGTACATGAAGACACAAACACACTTTTCCATTAGCATCTGTTCAGAAACCAACCCAACCTGGTTGTGCTCAGAGTATATAATTGGGGTGGGGGAGTATTTCTAATGTAGCAGACAATTTACCCCCAGATCCCAAAGGAGAAGGTGAGTCCCCATTGAAAGAAAAGAAAGTAAAGAAGACAGTAATATAACTACGAAAGACCTATCCAGGGAAAGCCAATATTAGGTTCAGTGAGGAAAACATGCACTTTGAGTGCATAGAGTACATAACATTCAGAATTAGCAAAGCAGCAGAATGATTGTTTGCAAAAACTACCCTTTGCAATCATATGCTTTTCCCTTTTACTTCAATGGCAGAGGACACTTGTGAGATGATGACTGTATTATATAAAGGCCTCTTTGGCTAAGTTGAATTAAAAGTATAAAATAAAAAGGGCTTTTTGTAATGTTTTTCAATGCTTAGACCAGCTGCAGCGGACAGTTGAGGTCTCTTCCCTCCATGAAGAAAAAACAGAATCCCTCAGGGATTGGATGCTTTAAAGCTGAACTGCAGCAACAGGAGCAATTCCTGCTCTCTTCAGTTTGCTCTCTCTGTTCAGCTCAACTCTGTATCCCTTTTCTTATCCCTACGCAGCTTCCTCCACTTTTATTCTAGAAGCAGTTGCATTTTCCCCTTGTTTTTCCTCAGAAAGCCCAAGGTAAGATTCCTCGAGACAGAGTGGCTTCTTTGTGGAGGTAATCATTATTAATATCACCCAGCAGAGGAAGGCACAAATTTTACATATTTTACAAGGGACCCTCTGCCCCATCTGTGTATGAAGGGGTATTGAATATCTGCTGGCTTTGAAGAAGATGTCACAGCTCCAGGATTGAATTAAGTGACAGTGTAATTAGAAATGGGTCTCAGCCACAATGTCAGACCTAAACACTTCTAAGCTCAGAATCTGAATTTCAGACTGAGCTTAGTTACAGAATGCGACTAAGCGAGTCTGGCAGAGTTAAAGAGGATGAGGTGATGGGGGTATTTGTACCACCTACGTTAGACTTGGTGAGCAATCTAAGGTAGCTGCTTTGAAGAAACCACACCCCCACCACTGCTAATATCCCTCCATTACCTGGGTTAGGAACACAATTTGGTCCTCTGAATCTCATCTAAGTTAGACATCTAAAGTAACTTTAGACATCTAAAGTAACTTGGAGCAGACACGACACAGCTGTTCCTCAATGACAATATCTAGTCAGACTCCCAGCTGAGAAGTGAGAACTAGAAATTCAAACTGCAGTTTTCTGGCTGCTGCTAACACCTCAGGATGGCATAACTGCTAGTGGTTTCCAGCCATGCCTACCTGTGACAACTTTATTCAGAGGAGAGTGGAAGGGGACATGGTATATCAGATTATTATTTTCACCAAACATCCATGACATCAGGGAACTGACTATCAATCAGTCAGACAGAACTTAGAAGGGGAAGAAGTATAAACTCTGGTCTTGGCTTAGAATTTATACTTATAGACACATTCAACTGGGGAAGGGGGGAAAGGTTCTTGCCATAACAAAGGTGGTAAAGATGCCCTTTACAGGTTAGATTTTTGCATGGCAATCTCGAAAGAAAGGAGACACCATTGAAATCAGGAGGAGAAGCTCTGCTGAGTTTAAGTTCTATACAAACTGTGGTTTTCTCTGTTGAGAGATTTTGTTGTCTCAAAGAGTGTATAATCTATGTTTACCTCCCATCTGGGGCACTGAACAAGCTTTTAGGGTATTAATTAAAAAAACTTGGTTGTCACCTTGCTAACATTCACCAGACTCCACCATGACAGTGTGAGGCTTGCAGGAGTCATCAGCAACATCAGGGTGGATGAAGCTTTGTTTCTCTACAGCCTTGAACATCCTGTGGCAATTTATTCTTTTGTTTCTTAGCATTTACACTGACTTTGCTGTTGCAGAAAACATTGTGCTTAATGCAAGGCAGCAGAGAAACATGCACTGAAAAACCAAACAACTTGTGAGGCAGGAACTGGCAGGGCAAGAGCAGAAGAATATCTTAAACATTTGTAGTCCTTGCACTCCTCTTCCACCACTGAAGTTAACAGGAGGACATCGGGGAGGTAACTAGGGTACTATGCAGTGCACTCCCCTGATGAAAACAAAGCAATACGCCAATGGGTTGGGTTAGGTTCTGCTTCCACTTAAGTCATTAGGAGTATTACCATTTGCTTCAGGGGGAGCAGAATTAGTAATTGTAAATTCAAACAGGTGCCTTGAACTATGGCTTTATTTTTAAATACTGCTGTTGAGATGTTTTCCTTTTTTGTCAGACCTTTTTGATCAGCCATTTGGTGCGTGCGTGTTCAGATTTATTGTGTAAACACAGATGCAAACTGTGCATGAGCATAATATGTGCATCTCTTTGAAGAACATTATGGCTTTGGTGATTTTAAGTAATATCAAAAAAGCATGTTTCTCTACAAAAATATGTAGAGACCACCCTGCTTGCCAGCCTCCAGTATGGATACTGTTATTAGGGTCTTGAGCTGCAAGATTTGAGCAACTCTAAGGTACTGCCTGCCAGCACTTAGAACTAGCTTGCTGAGAAAAAAAACAAGCTGCCAAGTGAACCTAGCATTTAGAAAGCCAGAACTTTGCTCAATTACTGTTATTTAAATAATTAGCCTACCAATTTGGGAAAATCAGAGTTAAGAACAAGGCAGCCTATTTTTATTTTCTTCTGAGCTAAACCATTCTCTTGCACATTTCCCTTGGTATAGAGCATGTTCCTTGGAAACAGGAAATCAGGTTTCAAACAGGCAATGCAGCAATTTTCATTGGTGGCTACAGTTCTTGGTGTTGCAGTGATTAGCACTCTCAGTTACCTCTCCATGTCTAAAAATTGAGCTTCTGCACTGTGTTCCCTGTCTCCTATTTGACTGTGCACACTGTAACCTTACAGAAGTCATTGGCTGCCCTCTGGCTCAGCCTCATGACTTATACAGAATGGAGACCTTTTCTTTGGATTGTATCATGTGTAAGAAGAGGAGGTGTGTGTGCTCAGGGCTCCTTGCATAGCAAACTAATTCTGTTTTGGAAAGACTGGCCAGTGTAGTGAGAGAAATTTATGGGGTGATGGCCTTTTTCCTGGTCCCCTCTTATTTTTCTCAACAGGATCATCCTTTCATTGTGATCCCTCTAAAAAGCATTGCTTTGATATAGGCCCTAAATTACAAGTTTGAATACCAAAATTTCAAAGAAGAATTTTTAAGCAGCTATCAAAATGATAAAATAAAAAAATAAACAATCCTTTGTGTAGATAAAGTAATGCAGTTTAAAAAAAAGGAAAAAGAGAGAGATAAGAGAGAAAGAAAGAAAGAAAGAAAGAAAGGAGAAAACGAGTGTATTGCTCAGATTGGTTACCTTAAGAATAATTTCTAATGTAAAGATACTAGTGAAGACATAGTCTGCATTGCCTAGGATCTGAAAAATAAGCACAATTGGGTTAGTGGTACTGAGCGTGACTCAGGAACATACAGGCGTGTGTGTTAGCAACAGATAGTGGCAGAAAACTAGTAAGCTTGTGAACAAGTAATGGTAGAGAAGATGGGCACTTTACCTTCAGAGCAATTTCAATGGTGAAAATGACAGTAAAAACTATATCAAAATAAAAGAGAATCTGTAAAAACAAAAGGGAATAGGAGCAGGGAGGGTAGATCAGTGACTGATCACTTGAATGGGAAATCACAGTTCAAAATCAAATAGATATGCCTTTGAACAAGCAGGACTATATAGGAAATGGTTTCATAACGATGTCCTGTTGAATGCAGTGAAGATCCTGGCACGGAGGACAAGAAGCACATGACATGAAATCTTTTCTGAGTTACACTCCCATGAGGGCTCTAGAGGTGAAAACCCACTTTGGTTGTTGTTGTAGGATTTTTTTTTTTAATCTGATAAAGAACAGGCGATTTAAGTATTTTCCCAAATAGACTTGCAAACTGAGAATACATGGTGCCTGGTCTCTCAGTAGAAAACATTAGATTCTTTCTTATTAACTTTCATTCAGGCTTGTTCTGTGCCTCTTACAAAGGAAGAAAAGCAAACTGCAAATTCATGCTCTAGCTATTTTTCTTCCCTATCCTGATTTGCCCTGGATTAGGATGAATAACAAAGACTCTGCCAATTGAACAGAATCCCAGCTCTTGTATTGCAACCATAATTTGGTCGTGTCCTAAAGGTGCCTAACTTAGATCTTGCATCTTTCTGTTGGCATCCTGGATGACAGCTGAAACCCTCATCATTCCCATGAACTTGGACCTGGTGGTGAGGTGGCATGCATAGCAGACCACAAAAAGTGGCCCTGGAGTGTCACAAAAGGCAACAGCAAGTCTGAAACTGTAAAGTGATATTCAAAGTAACAGCATCAGGGGCAGAAATGTCTTTTACTGCCCATCAGTTAACATCCCGCAAAAGCAAATGGGAACTTTCTCATTGACTAATGGGACCAGAATTGAACTCTTTTTGTTTCCAATGTATTCCAGTATCCCAAGCCATTTTAGTGTTATCTGCACTACAAATGGTGAAAATAAAAATTATCATACCCTTGGTTTACTGTTATTTTAGCTTAAACAAGTTCTAAACTGGAAAGCTAATATATGGAAGCTATAGAAAACAGATAATTTGTGAAATTTAAACCTTTACTGCTAAAACTCTAATAAACATACAGCAGTAAACTGTCCTCTCCCATCCCACAGGTGCTTATTGTACCTCAGTGCCTGTGCCCTAACTCAGATTTATAGGTGGTTAGATTCTTACAGCTTGGTATGCCATGGGCAGGGGGGTAGCTACTACAAACTACAAGGTTATTTTAGATTGCACTATTTAAGCATGGTCTGAATCTGGAAAAATTTGCAGACACTGAATGTCAAATCGGGGAATGCATCACTTACTGCTACTGTGTAACTTAAAATTCTTCAGGTCACTGCTCAGTTTTTGAACCCAAGTTGTTCTTGCTTCTTCAAGGCTGTCTTGGGCTCTATCAATTTTTGCAACTTAGAGAATTAAAAAAGGGCCATTTCAAGGATGGACAGATCTCTATTGTATCCTATATTAATTTACACACATTATAGCTGGAAATGTCCCCTTGCATTGCTGCCTTGTAGGTCCTGACATTTGGTTATTATATCAATAGAGTAATTTTATAATCAATGGGCCAGATTCATGGGTTCTGTCAGGCTGCTTTGCATGACTCCACCGACATAAGGCAGCCATAAACTTGATTAAAGTGGATGATTAAGGTGTACCTGCAGCTGCTTTACATCACCAGAGCACTGTAAAGCAGCTACAGCATACTGGTGGCCACAAAGCTACAGCTAGTAAAGATGTCCCTTACAGATGAAATCGTGCCTAATGGATATGATCACTGCTCCATCTGTGCAGGCAGCACCATTTATCAGTAGGCATATTTATTATTATTTAAATATGAATTTACTCTAGAATATGTTAGAATGAACGAGCACCTTGCCAAGGTGCAAACAGTAGTATTGTGAGCACATAAAGTCTTAGGATTTGCTTGGGCTTGGAAGGCTGTTTGATCAGAGCGGGAAAGCAGTTCCAAAAACTTGCTGTTTGAGCCCTGTGTGACACTAGAAAGATGCAGCCACTAGCCCACCCTGGGACAGAAGCAGTGTCCAAGCCTCTTCACTAGCACTTGCTGGAGGAAGTTCTCTCTGTTCCCATCTTCGTGCTCTGGGACAGTCTCGGCCAACAGCACCACTTATCTGCACAAGTCCTTGTGCACAGCTTAGTGTCTGATTATGTTGTCCCAGAGTGAACGTAAAGGCAGCTCATCTGCTTTCAGCTTGCTTGCTTGCTTTCTCTCCCAGGCCCCTGTGTGGGCACAAGGCAGGACATAGTCTTACTGTTCTACTGTCAAAGTGTAAAGGCACTTTTGCAACCCAAATATCTTGTCAGTGTCCCCTTGTAGGATACATTTTAAACATCTGTACCTGCAAAAATTAAAGACAGATTTTCATGCAACATCAGTGGCTTCAAATACACATGACAACACTTTGCCCCAAACCTTCAGCTCTTTTATCCAGGACAATCAGCTTTGACTGCTTTTTTTCTCACTTAAATCTCTCAGCTACAGATTCAGTGGCAGCTTCTGTGACATGTCAGAAACCCATATGCCAGCTCACATCATGCTGCAGCACTGATACATACTGGCATACATTTAACCCTATGTGGTGGGCACACACAGCTGTGCACAAGTGGGTCATTGTTATGGATTATCTCAAATTTAATGACAGCTTTGCAGTTTGCATTCAAATAGTCTGATTCTAACCTTGATGACACCAATTTCCAGAGTGACTGCATCAAGCTTAAGAATGTTACTCCTGATTTACACCAGTGAGAACAGAGTAAAAATCAGGCCCTGGGCTTTTTACCTCAAAAGCAAGCATGTGGTGGGAGAGCAAATGTTCCAAAGGGAACCTGCAAACTCCTCAAATTAGCATTATGTGTACCACAAAAAATGTTTCTACAGGCCATTTCTAATGCCTGAAACCCCAAGGAACAATAATTTTGCTTCAGCCTCCTGTCCTTTCTTCCCCTAGACGTGCTTCTGAAATGAACTAGAGGCCAAATTCTGACTCACGTTCCCGGCAAAACCCAATTATTTCACATACAGCCTACAGAAGGCACAAATCAGGGAAGACAGCCACTCCCAAAGCCCCTGATGCAGTCTTTTCTGCCTTTCCTGGCTTCAATGCATGGTCTGCTTGTACCATGCTTTTAATACACAGCGAGGGAAGGAGGATGGGAAGCATACTTGGTTCCTAAAGGAGAGGTGTCTGACAGGGTCCTCAGCTGCCAGGGAGATGCTGCTGAGCAAGATGAAAAATAGGATCAGGTTGGTGAAAATGTTATCGTTAACGATTCGATGGCAGTGGACACGAAATCTGCAAAAGAGAGGAGAGGCACAACTTTATCTCTCAGAGAACAGCAAGACCTGGGAAACATTTCCCCCCCTTCGCTTTTGCAGGCAGGACTGGCCCTGGAGGATTGCTCTGCAGAGCAGCTTCCCCCTGCCCCAGCAGCAGGGAGAACCATGGGCCCAGGCAGCTGTGCTTGGCCCTGCTGGGTGCTTGGCTCTTCATGTCATGCAGTGATGCACACAGGCTGATTGGGTGCCTGTGGGACTCACACTTGGTGTGTTTGAATGGAGAACAGTCACTCCGTTCTGACAGAGCCTTTTGTGATTTAAATGTGGTCTGAAACTTGCCAACCCAAAATTATATCCCTTGCTTTCATTCACAGAAGCATTACCCATTCAGTTAAGGGGAAAACAGCAGAAGTGGGCTTTGGGTTGGCCAATGTCTTTCTGAGCTGGGGTTGGAGTGTCACTGAGCAGCGGCTATGGGGGATCTACCTTGCTAACAGGGCAATGGACATAGGGCAGACTGGTGTTTGCAAAGGGCTTCTGGGAGGACATCATGCCATGCAGGGTGCCTGCTAAACATCACCCTAATAGAAATTGCTTGGCACTCTTAGTGGGAAGCTAGCAAGTAAAGCAGCAGCAGTCTCCCATCAAACAGCAGCATGCTTACTAGGGACCATTATAGCACCTTCCATATGTTGGTACCAGGACATGAGGAGTTAAGACTTGTAACAGTCCTATGCATAATTCTAGAAGCACTTCATTAATCTGTTTAGCTCTACTTTTGGATGTTAAGCTTCCAAGCCCCTATTATAGCAATTTTACAGATGATTGCGGAGGTTAATTTACTTCTTCAACAAGTGACAGTGGGTGGGTGGCAAAGCTGGCATTAGAGCCCATGAGTCCCAATCATCATCAGTCCCTCCCTATTGCACATATCCAAGGAGGAGTGGCACAAGCCCTGCTGTGTGTGGAATACTGGCTCTGAATTCAGCTGTGCTTTTATAGCCCTGCCTTATTTTGGGGCTGTGTTTGGAGGCCAAGTGCCCAGGGGAGATTTTGGGATACATGCTGTACAGACCACTAGAGAGTGAGCTCATTTCTGCACCCTTGGAAAGATATTTTCTCCTGTGTCTCACACACCTGTGTTGGAAAGACAGGTGGGGCAATGTGAAGCCACATTGCAGGAGCCCAACAGAAGAGTGTGAGAGAAGAATTATTCTCCTCAGTCACCCCTCAGAGTTAGGGACTTTTATTCTCCTCCTCCCTTTTCTTGTATGCTCATTCTTGACACGTAGGAATGAGCAGACACACATGAACTCCCTAATAAGAGTGGATTTTGAGCAGCTATTAGGACAGGAAGCTGCTACCTCACACTTGACTGACTGCATGATGGCTTGCTTGCAATTTGGGCCTGAGTATGTTGGAGAATTCCAATTACTGACTTGTCTCAAAGTCCCTTATTTCTGCAGCTGTCATGATTTGTGTCTTCAATCAGCCTTGCAGGTGCCATTACCTCCCAGTGAATGTTGTCAGGGGGCTCCCTACAGTTGTGCTTTCATGAGGATTTCACAACAGGACGTTTAAAGGAGCAACTGGTCAAAGGATATCTTGTATGAACTGCTGGAAGGGAGCTCTGCACCACATAACCTTTGGGGCCCAGCGTGAAATGGGTACCTGCTCTCCGTCTCCTTGTTCCAGTTAAGCCACCTCTTAAATACCTGTTGTTAGGACTGAAGATGAAAAAAGCACTGGCATCAGGCATGGGCACAGCCTTTTCCTTGAGGTGCAGCTCAGACATCGGGCGAGGCCGAGGGCCAACAGGCATCTCGGGTTCTTCCTCATCTTCCTCTGCTGCAAGAAGCATTTTGTCTTTTAGTTCAAAATACAACCAGTTCTGGAGTGCTGGGGCATTTATTTCTGTCATGACTAGGGCTAAAATCTAACAATCATTGAATTAGGATGATGAAAGCTTGAGGTTCCTTGTCCACTTCCCTTCTCCAAGGCAGCATCTGCTGCCCAGCGCTTACCCTGGCAGACATTGATCTAGTCTGTCTGTAAAACCATTAATTCTGGTAAACCCACAATATCCTCACAACAGTCTCCTCAGATGCTTCACTGCCCTTCTGCAAAAAAAACCACCTAATAATAATTGACTCATATCTTTCCTGCTATGGTCTAAATCCAACATCTATCCTTTTCTTTTTCACAGACACAGAAAACAAAGAATTCCTTTCCTCTTGCAGAAGGCTTTTACATATTTGAGGACCATTATTATGTCACTGCAAGGATTTCTGGTTCCTAGAGCAAAACAACAACAGTCTTTCCTGAGGTGCTGTGTTCCCTAGGTTTCCAATCATTTTTGCTACTTTCCTCCAGATTATCTGCAGGATTAACCTGCAGTTGAGATTCTACTGGTGCAGAAGAGAGATGGATTACTTCTTATATCTTTTTACACTATCTTCCTGGTCAGATGTCCTTCGTGGGAACATTTTTCATTACACTTTGGCATTAATTTGCCATCAGCTCCTAATTTGCACAAAGCACAGATTATTTACCACAGAATGGCTGTCCAGCCTGTTACTCCCCCCTGCATTTATGTGGCTGACTATTCCCAGTAGTGGTGCTTTGGTCTCATCCTTACCTCCAGTTTATCAAGACCTGTTTTTCTTCTCTTTGTAAGGCTCTCCATGGAGCCACTTCCACATTTTGTCTGGATGAGCACATGCATGCCCCAGAGCAAACATGGAGCATGGGCACTTTGACTTACATCAGTCAGAAATTCTTAAAATTGTCCCCTTTCACAATTAAGTGTGTGTGTGGGAAGACTGAAAGGGCAGGAACAAGGCTGGGACTCTCGAACCTCCTGCCTATGCAGCAGATCTCCAGGCACTGTGCAGATCAGTGAGAACCCGCATGGAGAAAACCTCAGAGACTGGGGCTAAGTGGCATGTAAAAGAGAACCTTCTACCTTTGGGGATTTCTTCTGCCTGCTGAAGTCAGATGTTTTCTAAATGACATGATAGGATTTTGCTATTTTAAAGATCTCAACCCTCTCACTTGATGAGCAAAACAGGAAAAAAATATTTTAAGAAAGGAGCCTGACAGGTTAGACGCAACTGATATATCTTCCACCCAATGCAAAGGAGGAAACTCGAGTCAAAAGGTTTATCTTGAGTCCATAAAGTCAGATAAATTCCGGGAAGAGCCTGTTCCTTTAGGGTCAGATACTGTACTTGTTAATGGACACATCAGAAAAAACAGATGAATCAGCACAGGTCCTAATCTAGATATCAGAGACAGGAGAAAAGTGGCCTTTTTGTCATTATTATATGCAAACAGGATTTTTTCTTTACAATTCTAGAAGCAAGAGTTCAGCTCAAATTCAACTGATAGACTTTTGGATAAATGTTTGAGCTCATCTATTTTTTAACAGCTCAATTTTATGCTGTAATATACTTTGTTACACTCTTCCTACAGGCTTTATTAGTTAAGGAAACATTCTTTCAGAAGTACTTCTGTGCATAGTACTTTTAAAATTGGTGTTAATGTTAATGCTCATATTTATATAACATAACAATACTTTGCACTTGCACCTGTTATCTACAGATTTCTGAGTGGGCTGAAAATGGCAGAGGTAAGCAAATTCTTTTTCTTCTTTAAAAGTCCAGACTACAGATGCCATGATCATGTAGGATATTTGAGAGCTCTTATTTGAAAAGAGTAGTATTCTGAGTGCCTGTTCTGTGCCGTCACTATTAGATCATTCTTTTTCTTTTACTCAGAGGAATGCTTAAAAAAATACTTGCAAAAGGGGTATGGAACAACAGTTCAGGAAAATGGACTCTTAGCACAAGGAACAGCCCCATGAAGACCATTAAAATAAATTGCTCCTCTCCTCTTTTTCTTGTGTCTGCCATACAACAAGAAATATTAGTGATTCTGGCAACCACATAATCTTCAGACTGGAAAACATGTTCAAATCCACAGGCAAAGATAAAGCACAATGTTCTAAATATTTTTCATTTAAAGCAGGGTCTAGGGCACAGAAGAAAGAAATATGCAAAGAAAAACATGATTACAGCCTCAGCTAAGTTCACTATCTAAGTTAATTACCTGCATATAGAAACAGTACGTTTGCACAATTGCCAGCATTTGTAGAAGCAGAGGTCAACATGGTATTCACAGATGGGCTGGGCAGCACATCGGCCGCAATCCAACACTTGTTTTTTTGACTGTTTTCTATGCTTCAGGTATATTTGTGTATAAAAAGTGACACTTCTAGTCAAGCTTGCCACGAAATCATAAAGAAACATGACTTGGAGCTGCCAAGTTCAGATCTAGGTTTGAACTCTCCTAAAGTTCAAGGAAATTCAAATCTAGGACTGTCATCTTGAATTACGGTTCATTAGAATGGTGATGTCTTTTGGTTGTGAGGCCATAAGCACACACAGGCTACAGTGCAGCATCAGTGAGAAATCTGATGATGAGGAGATTTTTTTTTTCTGTACAAAGACCAGAACTCTTGTGTAAGGACATTGCTTTGCTTCAAGCTCCCATGAATCATCCCAAGCTTTTACCTTCATCTGACATTCTGAATTCTTTGTCTGTTTCTGTACTAGACTGCAAGACTAGCTCCCTGTCTTCCTATAATAAACATATCATCATAATAATCCTTCTAGTGTACACAAATCTCTGGAAGAACTAGTCTCTCCCTCCAACAAAGAGGATAGGTGATCTGATGAGCTGCAACTACACAGAGTATTCTGGGGGCTAAGAGCAACACTGTGTAGCAAAGAGAGTCAGAAGAGGTTGTTGAGAAAACTGGCTGAGGAAGTGGAAATGAATCGGAGATTGAGTGAGGCAGGGTGAAAGAATAAAGGGAAAACAAATTAAGTGATGGTCAAATTATTTCTCAACATGGGGTTAGGGTGAAGGATGTTTTCAGTGGATTAATGGTACACAGCCATGGAAAGGTTATAGGTTTTATCAGCTTAAATCATAAACAGAAAATAGGTAGAACCAGCTGACTGCATCTAAGAAGCAACAGGATGCTGAAATGGACCCAAACATAAGTGAGCAAGTAAAGGTGTGTTCCCAGATGGGCTGTGCAGCATCTGCTGTATGACAGCTGGACTGATCAGCAATCAGCAGAAGGATTCTGGATTGGTCAGATGGACACAAGGGAACTGAACAGGGGTACCTGTGGGGATTGGGAAATTCTTGTTTGCTAATCCTGGATAAAGCCTTAAAGCCTTGTTCCCCAAAACTGACTACACAAGGCAGATGTAACATGCTACATCAGCTCTGAGAGGTTCTTGGTATTTCTGAGCTTTCTGTGGCAGAATGGAAGAGATTATTATGGTAAATCTGATCTAGCAAGGGATTTACGATACTTTACTGCATTGGAGCCTTATGGTTGACTGCCATGAAGTCTGAAAGAAGTGGTCAGGTAATTGTGTGAGCTGTTAGAGTTGATCTTCAGCAAAAAGTTAAGATTTTCAGACGGTTAGAAAAGAGAAAAAAAATCACTTCACTCTTCACAAAAAATTGATAAACAGTTCAGGGAACAGGCCTGTTTGGAAATGGCATCATCCAACAGCAAATAACCAAGATGCTGTCCCTTTGCATTTCTAATACTTTAGGAGATGGAGAAAACCTGATCATGCATTCAAATTTTAGAATCTGCACAAAAGTACGCCAAGCCAAGGACTGTCACCCCAAGGCGGGAGTTAAAAGTGTTTTTACTTAATTTTCTGCACTCTAATCCTATGCATGGCTGCAGATAAAATGCCCATGACACAAACTGTAGATAAAGTTTTTGTTATATAGTTCACAGTCCAAACTATCTCTAAGTTATCCACAGAAGGTAACTAAAACACAATTTTATTATCACTAGGCTTAAATTTGATATACAGATGAATGTACCTTCACTTGAAAAAAATGTAATGGCCTACAAATCAAAGCCAGCTCAGAAACAGAAACAAAATGGTATCAAGCTGTTTTAAATTCTGCTTCTGACTGAAGACTCTCACAAACCCCCTAGCAACTGGGGATGGGTGTCCAGGAAGTGTCTGTGCCTATAGAGATGCTGGATAGATTAAAGCCAGAGTGATCTGCCCCAGACAATATTAAAACAGCATTGCATGGTGTTGGAACCACACTCTATTCCTGATAAATGGGCCATAAATATGGATGAATACAACTATAGCAAATGTGGGGATTTTTTGTACTGAAAATCAAATGCAATGAACAGTATTCCTTTTTGCTTGTCTCAAACCCTTGTCCATTGTGTCTTTTTTTACCCTATCATATCAACCTATTATCAGACATTTATTAGGAATCATGGAATAGACAAGAATGTGTTTTATTACCTATTACAGCCTGTTACATAAGCATAGAAAAACAGAAGGGCAGAGCAGGAAAGGATCACACAAGGCCCTCTGGTTCATGCCTCTGCTTAACCGGGATCAACTAATTATTATATCTAAGCCTTTTCTGGCAGATGCTTTTCTGGCCTGTTCTTAACATTTGCGATGCTGGGCTTCCACAATCATCTTCACAATCTTTTCTATCCTAACCATTAGAAAATTCTTCCCTGGTGTGAATCTTAAATCTGTCACTTCTTCATAATAGAGACAATTTCCCTCCTACCTGTAACAGTTTTATACATTTGAAGATGTTTCTCCTGCCTTTCCTAGCTCAAACAACCACAGTTCTTTCAGCCTTAGTTCTTGCTTCCTACTGGCATTGTTTTCGCCACGCTCTTCTGCACTCCTTCAAATACAGCCCCGCTTCTCCTAAGCAAAGCACTCAAAATGAGATACAGTATCCCAGCTGAGATCTTATCAATGGTGAACAGACAGAATAAAACAATTGCTTTGCTCTGCTTAGTTTTCACTGCCCAGTTAGAAGAAACCTGTAACTTGACTAAAGGGTCATGTTTTCACTGTTTATAAATCTCACTACTTGTCTTTTGAAAGACAGCAAAATATTGTTGGTATCTTTTGAGCTTGTGACCACAGAATTCAGATTCTTTTCTCAAGGACTGTTACCTAAATAGCTGTCACCTAAGATCCTTTATTTGTGAGTTGCTTATCCCTGTCTTTGTGTAGAGCCTAGGACTTTCAATTTTATTTAGACCATTTATCCACTTCCTCAAGAGCTCTTTGAATTCTAATGCTGCCCTCCAGCATGCTACTTGTCCTTCCAAGCTCCACGTCATCTGCAAATGTAACAAGGATATTTCCTCTTCCATCATTCAGGTCATTAACAATGACCTGAATTGAACTTGGGACAGGTTCTTAGGTTGAAGAACCTCAATTGGGCCATCCCTGCTATGCAGAGTGAAGGGATAGGAAAGGTCCGACCTATTTCTCTTCCAGTCATCTAGACCATGTTTTCCTAGCTGGCTTATGAGAATGTTGTAAGAGACAGTCAGAAGCCTTAGCAAAGCTAAAGAATATGACATCTACTTCTTTTCTCTGGACTACAAGTCTTGTCAGCACCTTTTAGAAGAAAATAAGGGTGGTTTGACGTGATTTGTTCTTGGCAAATCTATGTTGGCTGCTAGTTATCTCCTTATCTTGCAGTCATATATTTTGTTTAATTATTTGTTCCAGCACTTTCCCAAGAATGGAAGCTGAACTGACTAGCTTATAATTCTTCTGCTCCAACCTCAGAACCCATTCAGAATCTCAAAAAAACCCTGTTTGAAGTTCTGAGATTTCTTCAACCAATCTTCAACCAATTTCTTCAAGTATCTCAGGATAAAGTTAATAAGGTTCAACTGACTTGAAAACTAGCCTAACTAATGCTCTAGCTTTTTTTTTGCCAGATCTAGGCTGAGGTGTTATGCCTTTAGAATTATCTTAGTAAGTCACACGTATTTTGACTAGAAAAAAGTGCAGAAAGGTATTCAGTACTTTGTCTTTCATGACTATCTGCTGCAGGTCTCCCCTGACCACTAAATACTGAAAAAATAAACTGAAAACAAAATCATATGCAGAGATCTGTATATGATTTGATTTGGTTCTCTGTTTCCGAATACAGAGCTTTACAGAGAATCAAATCAAAATTGACCAATCAGTACAGGAACTGCAAAGGACCAAGTCCACACCTGTGCAAAACACAGGCAAGCACATAATCCTGTCCTGTCATGAAAGCATTACAGGTTCCACATACCTGCTACCACAGTTTAGTTGTATATGCACTAGCAACTGGACCTTCTCTTCATCAAAACAGGGATAAGGGGAAGAAGATATATACCTGGTGGTTCTGTTGTGGGATATGGGCTCTTTTCTTCGTTTTCATTGGGCTGATAATCATCCATGTTGATCTGACAGAAATGGAAGGAGAAGCAGCAAAGACTTTATCAGACAAGGCAGGGGGTTTTCATTACCACAGAAACCCAAGCTGTTCATTCCATCCCTCCACAGAGAGTGCTGGCCGGCAGCAGCAGACCTTACCTTGGTAGCAGGTGGAGATTCTCCATCAGCAGTGATGGATTTCAGCTCAATTTTCTCCTCCTTTGTCTCCTCCTCCACAGCTGTTTTTTCTATCTCCTGTTTCTTTTCAGGACTAGCAGTCCTAACAATTTTACAAGACAAAATGCAAAGAGTTACAAAGGTGAAAAGCTGTTTCCCTTTTGGAAACTTCATGTAGTACAGCACACACCATGAGAACAATCAGCTGGCTGGCACCTCCGTTCTGAGTCCAGCTTATATACCATCAGCTCCACCTTGTCCTCATCTACAGGAAAAGGCAGAGACTCTGCTCTAATTTTACACAGCATCTTTTTTGTCATAACTTTCTCAATGGCAAGCGTTTGTGTGAGCGTGGATGTGCGCGGGGAGGAAATATGTGCCTGTGTTTGTCACTAGAGATCTTTTTGCACACCCAATGACAAAGGCATGAACCATTTTCAGTACACAACCCATAGACTTCCACTAGGTTGTCTACAAAGTTTTGCCCCTCTACTCCACTTCCAGAGCCAGGGAAACCTGCTGACTAGCATGCGGGACAAAGCAGAAAGATCTGCACAAGAGATCTGCTCCAAGAAGCCTTGAAGATAGTGATTAGAAATAAACAGTAAGAAGGAGCTTCTCTACATCCAGCTCCCGCTTCCTAAGAGTCTGCAGAAACACTAAAGGAGCTGGCAAAAGGAGAACAGGATGTGGCATCAAAAGAGAAGGTGCTGAATCTTGTGTTGTGGGAATGACAGTCTGAAAAATTGCCTTGTGGTCCAAAGCAATCAGGAGGTAATAGGGAGATTCAAATGGGATTATAACATTGACACCATTTCACACTCATTCTCTGCTGATGCTCTGAAAGCTCATCAGTCACCCAGACTTCCTTTCCTCTGCTTACCTGTTTGCAACTTTGGTGACCCCCAGCTCATGACACATTTTTGTCCTTTAGTTCGAATTATTTTACATAAAAATTTATAAATAGGTAATTCCATATATAATTACATTAATGACATATATATGATCTATATAGACCCACAGAGAAGTTATACATATATATATTACATATACACACATACTTGAACATATATATGTGCATGAAGTGTGTGTAATCATAAACATAAGAATACATACATATGAGTGTAGACAGGTGTATGCAAATAGATTTACCTAGCTAGTTTTTTCCTTTCTTTTTCCTCTTCCTCCTCTTTCTGTGCAGATGTTAAACTCTCAGCATCAGCAAGGTTGTCCACAGCAATGGCCAAAAATACATTCAGCAGGATATCTGTTTGTGTGCTACTTAAAGAAAATGGGCTTTGAAAACTGCGGAACAACACTATACCAAAGGTTTCTTAATTGAAAATTTTTAGCAACCTGTCATCAGATCTCTTGGGTTTTCCAAACTTCCATTTCACACAAATGTTCAGGACATACA
Organism: Mesitornis unicolor; assembly: GCF_000695765.1. Lineage (NCBI taxonomy): Eukaryota > Metazoa > Chordata > Aves > Mesitornithiformes > Mesitornithidae > Mesitornis > Mesitornis unicolor. Next base: position 77,433 of record NW_010199789.1, read on the forward strand.
TATCCAGCACACATAAACCTACACCTTCCAATCAAACGGCTAACACACTCTGTGGAGTTTCCAAAATTTCACAACAGAATGACTGATATAAAACATCTAAGTCCAGACCTTTATTTTAGTTTCCTGTTTCCCAAAAGACTCTCACTTTGTGCAACAAATCCAACTAAAGATAAGGTGAACGTTGAATACTTTGCATCTTTGACAGCTTAGGTTGCTTTTATTAAAGCACTCTTATATTCAAGAGCCTCCTATCATACAGCACCTGGGCTTTCCAGTTTTGGCCTATGCACTTGAGTTCAACAACCTCATTATAGGCATTCTCACAGACATGAGTGGATTTTATGGACAGCAAGCATAGCACTCTCACTAGCATTTCTGAGGCAACCAAGAAGAAATTCATTTAGTCTGAGCATTGAAGGGTTGAGCTGACAACTCTGCCATCTCCTAGCAGAGAGTCCATGCATGGCCAGTCATGCCCGTGTAGCTGAAAGGCAAGGAATCACAACTATTTTCTTGTCTTTCCAGTCAGTGTTCAGATCTCACGTTACAAATCTGAACATTGGCTTCTTTTATAAATTTCTTGAGAAAGGGTCTTATTACACCATAACTTCTAAGTAAATCCCAGTTCAAGGCTTAGTCTGGAAATATAGCCACCCCCCTCCCTACGCTCCAAGGTCTAGTGGCTCCAAAGTCAGCCAGCATGTAGAGCTGGCTCGCGTTTTCCTCTGCAGTTCACAAGGAGATCCAAATTGCAGCTTTCCAAAGCTGTCAGGCAGACTGCCTTCCTCGACCTTCAGATAAGTGGAATTGCACCATCTCACTTTGAAGAGAGAGCATGCAGGTCAACTGAAATGTCACATAACAAGGTTTGAGAGATCTGAATTATGAGGAAAGGCCAGAAGAGCTGGGCTGAGACTACAAGGTGGCTTTATAGAAGAACCAGTATAAAAGGAAGTGTCACCTCTGACACAAGAGGGCCATTTATTAGGGAAGCAGAAACAAAACATGAACAAATTTGGAACAAACTGAGATACAGAACAGAACCATAGCTCTATGTATTATGCAAATTCCCATGAAAAGACACTCACAGCCTAATCATGGAATGTGCTTTGTACCTCCTGGGGTATGTACAGTGCCCTCACTTCACCTTGAAGCCAGAGAGAACTGAAGTTACTTAACACCAGCACAGGCTGGAAGATAGCATATCACACGATTTTCTGTTTGAAGAACACACAGATTGAAGTAACTGAAATGGAACATGGTTCCTGTTAGTTTATACATTAATTACCACATGACCTCACAGAAATCAATTATGTCAAACATATGTTACTCCTATTAGAGGATTTGTATATAGCATATTGTAGATTATACATATTTTATTCCACATAAGGCTTTGATGAAAGCACATGGATATATTACTGAAAGGGCAATTAAAGCAAAAATATGCAGCAAGTACAGTAGGTACAAACAGAGAGTTTCTGAAGAAGGTAGGAAAGAAAAACCTATGAGAGAATTAAAGGGAATGAAAAGTAAAAACACTAAACATGTAAAGATACTAAATAAAAGCTAGCATGGAGAACTAGCATGGAGAACTGGCACGGAGCTGGCTCTTATAAGACTTTATATGTCTAAAGTCTTAGCACGAGCTAAAATTAAACAAACTTGTTTAACTTTTGGCAGCACAAAGCCAAAATCCAGACCTAGGTAAAAGGTAAAAATGTAAAGTATGAAATTAATTATTTTCTGACACAACAAAGTAGTAAAGCATGGCTTTAAATTCAGCCCCACTTGGAGAAAAGAATAGCATCAAAGGATACAGTTTCCACAGATGAAGAGGATGATGAAGTAAATACAGACCAACATTCCTGGAAAAGAGGGGCCGCCATAAGCCATGATCCCATCATACATCACCGAATTCCAGTCCTCCCCAGTCAGGATCTAAATGACACATTCCCACCAATAAGGGATACAGTGTTAGACCACAAAGAGAATTTGAAAACCCCATTAACACAGATATCTCTACTATTCTAGAGAACAATCCCTCCCCCTGGATGGTTGGAGATGCTGGTTGTGTCCATTATCTAGAAAATAAAATTGAAAAAAAACTAAAACAAAACAAAATAAAACAGGGAGAATGCAAAGAGGGCCTGTGCTCAAAGTGTAAAAAGAAAGAAAGAAAGAAAAAAAGATATGTCCCCTTGAAGATAATAGCTGAAGCCAAACAGCTCTCCCAGGCAGCTCTGCTCAAGCCTCCCCACCTCTTGAAGGCTTTTGCCTCCCATGTGTCTGTTGTTTCAGACAGGCTGCACAACCAATAGCACTGAAAACAGCCCTCAGCACAGCCCTCCCCACCAGTTCCCTTCACCCTGCATATTAAATCATGATCCTAATGTTCTTGGTTGATCACTCCCAAAACTGCAGTTAGCTTAAAAGCTATTTGATTACTTCTCTGGTACTGTGAGCAGATATTTGTTCACCAGTATTGTGGAAAGGGGGAAGGACATTGACAGGGTTGGGCTTTGGCATGCAGGTGTTGCCCTGGGACATGGCAATGGCCATTCATTTGTCCTACCCTGCTAAGACCTGGTGGCCTTTCCACACACAGGAGCTTTAGTTTTGGTTCCCCACTTTGGGAGGGAATACTCCTGTGCTGGGAGCACAGTGTGGCAACTTGCTCCTGGAGCTGTTGGCCTGATGTCCAGTCTTGGGGGTGGTCAGCCTGAAAGGGAAGGGGGCAGGACCTGCTCTCTGTTTTGTCCCATATAAACACAGTATGTTGAGCCCATTGAGACCGCTTTGCCCTTACCTGAAACACAGTGAGGAGAGACTGGGGGAAGTTGTCAAATGTGCTCCTCCTGGTCTGCATCTCATCAAAGTTAAACTTGCCCCCAAAGAGCTGCATCCCCAGGAGTGAGAAGATGATAATGAAGAGAAAAAGAAGCAACAACAGGGAGGCAATGGAGCGGACTGAATTCAGGAGTGAAGCCACAAGGTTACTCAGGGAGTTCCAGTATCTGGGAGAGAAAATAGAGGCAATTAAAATTTCTTCAATGCAAGACAGGTGCTTCATGGACTGCACAGGATATTGGTTCAGGCTGCCTTCTGCATATAAGCAAGCATTTCCAAACACACTCTTAAGCAGTGAATCATCGATGTGCTTCCCTAAGATAATGAGACCTACTGCAGCTAATGAGTAATTTTACTACCACACGTGTACATACACAATTCCCTCCACCCCCTACCCCATACGCACACCCAGAAGATTATTGCAGCACTCTCCATCTAAGGCTCTGCAAATCTTATATCAATATACGGTGATTAGTTCTTGCTGCTTCAGTGAGTTACATTCTAACCAACCTCATTACAACACTCACAGATGTTATGGCAGCCAGAATACCTCACTCCAGAGAATGGCCTGTAATAACTAACAAGAGCAGATGGGGAAACAGTTTGGATGCAAATACAAACATGTCCAAAATCTGGTGTGTGAGACTATGTGCTTGGGTTCACTCACAGACAGAGTTTGCTAAGCTATTTGGGACTGAGAGGAATGAGCAAGGTATTAAAAGTCCTTCACATTCACCAATGCTTGTTTTATATGGACCCTAAAAGAGACTCCAGATATACATCCATAAAGTCCAGGGTTTTCTTTGTGCTTGGAAGAGCACACCACCACCACTTTTTTGGGTATCAAACCCACTATACTTCCTCAGAAGCTCCAAATGTTCCTGCAGAACATTTTGGAAGAGCTTGGAGCTAGGTTCAGATCACAGAATCACAGAACGTTAGGGATTGGAAGGGACCTCGAAAGATCATCTAGTCCAATCCCCCTGCCGGAGCAGGATCACCTAGATGAGGTTACACAGGAAGGTGTCCAGGCGGGTTTTGAATGTTTACAGCTGGCTAAGGTATTTACAGGATATTCAGGGCACCAACACACCAGCTGATCTCAGTGACCAAATCCAACAGATCTTTTGTTCTCTGGGACTGACTTAAATCTCTTGAATATGACTAAGGTGAAGCCCACTTAGTAGCCCAGCTACTGAGAGAAGACAAATTACTTGTGACATCATGCAAAATGACAGAAAATTCAGACTTCTGCTTGTAGACCATCTACTGTTCAAGAGAGAGGATGGCTAAGACCTGCTCTCCCAGCATATTCAGGCTTGTGCCCAGATCAGACTGATGCATGATGCAGAGAAGCTATCGTCTTGCCCTTGTGGTCCCAATTAAGAGTTCAAAGAGATGCCAGCAGCATGCTCTGCTGCAGCACGCCAGCTTGCTTGCATTCTTTGCCAGTCTGCAGAATAGCCAAGTGTTAGAACAAGGATGTATTTTTCTAAAGAATGCACCACATCACCCATGAAGTAACTCCCACTTTGGTCTGGCATCTGCTCAACCACCCCTACTCTACTGCTTAGTTGCTCATTACCACTTCTCTTTTATGAAGTTTTGATACTGACAGAGCTTTCAGACTGGGCTGAAGTTTAGCTGTCATCTTCTCATCACCTCATTTTGAAGACACATTACTAGCAAGCTTCAACAGCTTTCCTAGGTCAGCAAGCCAGTAAGGTTTGCCTATAATTTCCAAGTCTTCCTTCTAGCACTATGTCTTGTGGCCTACCGCCTTGCTTTGAGATCCCACCATGGCCAAAGTCTTCCACTCCCTTCTCCCAAAGCCCATAACAGTGACCCTTTCTTTCCTTAAAGGACTGTGAATTTCAAGACTTACTTTCCTCTGTGACAAGAAGGATGGCAGACATATCTAGTGCTCTGAGGAAGTCTGATTCTTCAACACACAAATCTGTTCTGAAGGTAGTGTAGCCATAAGAGACAAGGGTTTGTAAAATCCCAGCAAAATTACTATTTTTAACGTGTTAGTGTAGAAAGAAGACTTTCCTTGTCCCATGGAAGACAGGAACATTTGAGCAGCCCAATCACTTCATGAAGGTTAGCAATCTGATCTGTAGAGGGACACCACCATGTCCTCTGAAGTTCAGCAGCTGGTTAATCTCCAAGGGCTGAGCTTCAAAGAGAACTGTGATGTTTTCCCTCCAGCCCAGCTTCAGCACTTCAGAGAAAACTAGAATGCTTTAAAGTTTAACTGCAATTAAAGAGATGAGCAGTGAAAAACTACAGAGCAAAGGTAAGGGCATGGAGCTGTGGGCTCAGTGCCACCAAATATCTGCACTGACTGTGCAATGTAACAACAGCTCTCTGTGTGTTTACGCTTACAGCTCACATACATTCACACTTTGAAAGGAAGGGAAAGTGACACAGGAAAAGGGAGAAAAGTAATTTCTGATAAAACTCAACTGACTTTAGCATCCTTAAACCAGAGACTGATGAGGTCCAGAATATCTCTCCAAGTCCTCCAATGTCAGCCAGGACATAAATTTTCTAGGTTTTTCTAGCAGTGCCCTGAAGAGGCATACAGTAAAGCTGTTACACATCTGAATAGTCTCAGTGACTCACTTTAAGCTTTAATGCCTTGCTATCTCAGAACACAACTGCACAGACTTTTATCAGCTCTGCATTTCTTACAAATGGCTCAGTACCTGAGATTCAGTTTCTCATGTAACTATCAAACCTAAAGCAATTAACTGAGATGACCTGTTGATAAGATTAGTGCTGTTTTAACTGTGTACTGAGTGCTAGCTAGAAATACAGCACCATTAGGAAAGTAAACAAACCAATCAGGGGGGAAAAAGAGAAAAAGGAAAAAAGGAAAGGGTAAGGAAGGCTTGACTTGACTAGGATGTGAAAATAACAATTGTCTTATCTTAGTGTCCTAGAAGCCTGACCTGAGGTTACCATCTGTCACATTAGGTGGTTGCAGAAGGAACATGAACAATCCCTCAAAGTGAGATCTGGGGTTACTCAATGAGACACAAGGCTTTTAAGTTAGGAATGGTTGAAGCCCAGACAAAGAAGAAGTCTCTCACTACTTCATTCTCTTTGGTTAATATGCTACAAAATAAAAACAGTTACAATACTCATGACACTGCTGGATGAAATCAGAGGTTTTGGACCAGGCAGCGTATAATGGGAGGTACGAGAGAAAGCACTGCTGCTGCCTCAGACTTGTAGGGAAATGAATGTGCTTAACATCTCCCACTGTCAGATCTCAGACTCTTGAGGATTTCAGTGAATAAGGCACTGGAAAACCCCAGTGACCAGGACGTGATTATGCTCCCTGTTTCAAAATGGAGCAATGATGCAGAGAAGTTAAATGATTTGTTCAACATCTCACACAAAAATCAGTTGCAGAACTGGACTAGAACTTAATGTGTGTTTTTATTCTCTTACCTCCATTGCCTTCCACTTTATGATACCTGCAATAACAGATGCAGAGCTTAAAACAGTAGCAACAGCTGGGAGTTTCATTGTAGGAAAGCTTCCCACACTGTTCATCCAATATAAAACCACTTTGAAAGCAGGTACAAAAAAAGATGCCCTGTCTCTCCCTCCCTACAGTTAACAGTGACAGTTAGTGGCAGGATTAGGTATAAGATCTAAAATTTTAGAATGCTGTTGCAAATAAACTGATTTAATTTTTAAGTATAAAGGACTAAATATAGGGGTTTATAAAGCAGTAAAGGACTATTTATAAAGAGAAAATAATTTGTCTTCTTATAGCAAAGAGATTTTCTGCACAGCCCTGTAAAAATTAGGGAGAATAAAACAAACAGGTTATACTGTCTGCTTGTCTAATGGAGAAGACTAAATGATTCTGAAGAGTATTTATAAATTTGAGAGAAATGCTTCTTGAAATTCTAAATGCGGTTTCTAAAATGATGCGTTGTTCATCTGATGTTGTCTTTATTTGTTTCTATTCTATTAGAGAGCTGTATTTGTGTTTTTCTCAGAAATGCATCATCTTGTTGCACCCAAAATTTGTTTGTGCTTTGTGTTTACCATGGAAAATCCATACAAATATATAAAGATTAGGCTACCTACTGATATACTCTCACCAGAATATTTTTTCTGCTTTGTGCCCTTTTAATGCCCTTGATTATCACTATTTCCATCTCCACTGTATGTCCCCATGTCACTGCTCATGAATATATGTTTGACATAAAACATTATACTATCATCCTTCCTACCCTTCTCAGCTTTCTAGGATTGTATCTTTCTGTATTATCATTGCACTCAGGTGGTGTATTCCATCAGTATTGATAACATAGTCAATAAATCACCATTGCATTTAAAGCTGAGTGAATAAAGAAAAAAAAAAGTATTTTGCTGGAGAACATCAGACGTAAAAGTTTTGCTTTAGTGCCAGAATATTCTCTCCTGCAGTAAGACATGAGTGGGCCTAAAATACTGCTTTGGAGGCTTGTGGTAGGGCCTTCCACATAAGGGTGAACTTCACCCACAGAGGGGAAAAAGCATGAAAAAAAAATATGAATAATTAAAAACCACAGATAAATCTGAGACTACTGCAACCTACTTCCCCATATTTTAGAAACAGGAAAGAAGGCAAAATCTGATTAATTAATTATGACTTATTTCTTAGGTCTGTGCTTTACAAATAGAACCCTGTACAAAGGAGACCAGGGGACCCCAGGAGATGTATTCCAGGTAACATTTGCTTCCATGAAAAATTGTATTTTAGTTCTCCTGCAGAACGAAGGTAAATATAACTAGTCCTAACTGCTGGTTGGTTCCAACATTATACCTCTGCCAGAAGCTTTAGGAATATTTGAGTATTCCAATAGCTCAAGCTTCCGAAAGTATTAATGATGTTCTCTAAGCATTTGCCTTTCTATTACAGAATTCTCTTAGCCAGATTATATGTTTTGTGTAGGAGTGGATAAATGTCTTGAAAAAACAATGACCTCTCCAGGATGCTATGTTGAAGCTTATGCTTTTATAGCTATTGGTATGTTGCCCTGGGTGTATCTGATTACCCAATGCCTGAAACAGCTACTGGTTTCCTCAGAAACCAGGCCTGGGACTCAGTGATGATAGCTTTCAGACCCAAAGATCCAGGAAAAACAGTCACCAGACCAGAGATCCCCACTATTTCTGAAAGGGCAAAGATGCCTTTCTTGCTGGAAACTCTTGTTAGCTGGAACGTTTTTTACTCTTCTATGGTCACAAGTCTAAACAGACCACCTTTTTTATTTTTTTTAATAGCTGTAGGCTTGCTTTGGCAAGGTTAAAGTCTCTCTGAGACTTTAAACAGATTTTCTGTCTCTGCCATCTGACCCTGAAAACCATCCACCCTGTCAGAGAGTTGAGGCTTAGAAGATTTAAGGGTAAATCCTGTACGATGCACAAGTCCAAGTCTATTCATTTTTCTGCTTCTCAGCTCCGCCATCTTGACTGTCTTCCAATTTTGCTCTTGTTTTTCTCAAGTGCTGTGTTTTTTACCTAAAATTTGACATAAATTTTCTTTGGGGGAGTTTATAGCAATTCCAGGGACATTTCCATAGCTGAGCTTGCAGAATATGCACCACCTCGGTCAAACACTTTATGAGGTGCTGACTAGTGCCCACATGGGAAAAGGCAGACCTTGTGCTGCTTCGTGTGAGCACTTGGACAGATTTGTTCCAAGAGCTCCCATCTGGTAAGCTGGGAGGTGATCTCTCCTATAACCTCCTCTCAAGCTGAAAAACTCCTGCCAAACCAAGCTGGTGTTTTGGAGGTACCTGACTGCAGGAAGCAGCAACTGTTTAATAGACACCACTGTGCCTTTAATGCAGGGGGAGAGGAGAAAGAAGAGAAAGGAAAAAGAGGGGAGACTGCAGTTTGGAAAAGTCTGGTTTCTTCGTAAAGCTGCTGCTTCATGCTGGACTCCTCTGAAGGAGAAGGACTGCCAACATTCTTTGCCTGTAACTGCTGGTGTTGACATATCTCAAACTCAGGCCACTGTTGAGTCTATTTAAGCTGGCATGAGCTCCTCAGTCAAATGTTGTTTTGGCTCAAAACAGTCTTTCAGGCTCCTCTCTGTCACCATAAAGCAACAAAAAAGGTCACAAGGCTATCTGCTGTTTTGTTTTCACTTTGTCTTTTGCAGGGAACCGTAAGAGCCTAAACTCAGCTTGTATTATCGTTTCAGATTTCAGTTTAACAATCTGCATGGTATCAGGTGTCTCCAGGCTCCTACACCAGACTTCTCACCAGTCCTTACCACTCATCAGTAACATGCAGTCTGTACAGCCCTCCCTATCCTGCCCCAGACTTCAGAAGATGAAGACCATCAACCTAGCACTCTCACTATCCAATCAGTGGTAGAAAAAGTGAAAAAACAGGTATGTGAGTGACTTCTTGTGCACTGAGCCATAGCCCTCCACCATTCCCAAAGAAGCAAAAAAATACCTTGTGATTTTAAATATTCTTAGGAGCCGAACACATCTCAACACCGAAATGCCCAATGGTGACATGATCTTTGTCTCAACCAGAATCGTTTCCAGGATTCCTCCACACACAATGAAACAGTCAAAGCGGTTGAAGAGGGACACAAAATAGGCCTGAAGACCAAGGCTGTACATCTTCAGCAGCATCTCTGCCGTGAAAAGAGCTAGCAGCACCTTATTGGCAGTGTCTCAAGAAAAAAAAACAACCAAACAGAAACAGATTAATGAAACTTAGTCAAAAGATAATTATAGTTAACCATTGGCCCTTGCCTATAAGAAACCCCTTCTGGGATCAGTCTGAAAGATTAACCTCATATAAGCTTGGGTTGAAGAATGGACTTCAAAAGTGTGGGCATCTCATTCACAGAAATGTTTTACAGAGATGCTTACAGTGATTCTTATGTATCGCACCTACAGCTGTGATGTATTACACAACCTCCATGGCAGGGACATGCCTTCCTGTGCAAAACCTCCCATCACACTTGTCATCTGCAGATGAGAGTGGGAATAGAAGAACTGCTGTGCTACCTACTGCTGCTTAATTAAGCCTTTCAGCTGCTCTTACCTCCAGAGAGGATTCAACCATTCTGCAGACAGAAGAACTTTACAAATCATTGTACCTCCCTGGTACCCAGGATTTATCACAAATGCCATTTAAGGGGAAACCTTGGAGAACCTGTGGCTCCCAGTAGCCATCCATAAATCAGAAATCCAGTTGCTGCAAATGTATATCTAGCATAAGCTCCTGATTTCACCTACACCCAGTGGAACACTGTTTTGGCTGGAAACAAGGAATTTACGTTCTCCCTGAAACCTCTTCCATTGTAGGCAGATATCCTGTTGTATTATTTAAGATCCTCCATAGACAGAGGACTGTTTGGAGCTGTGTATGCTTGTTTTACATTGTGTGGTCTAATGTATCAGCTCCTCCCTCAGCCCCCTTTGTTGACATTGATCACAATAAACAGAACCTTCAGCCTCTCCTCACCTTGGACCTCAGTGAGCCAGTCTGGCTGGTTGTAGTGTTCAGAGGCAATGGTAAGGGTGTTGAGAAACACAAGGAAGATCACCAACCAGTAGAAAACATTGGACTTGACAGCAGCGCGGCACTTTCTCCTGCAGAATCGATTCCATCGGCGCCAGTAGCGACTTGAAAAATTGGAAAAGGAAAAGTTCTTTTCAGATAGAGATCCTTAGGCTATTGCAAATCTCTGTCAAGAGATACGCTAGTCTTGATTTATTGTTCAAGAGTGGTAGAGAATAACTTTAAAGTTCACCCTGAGAAATGTTGTCTCATTCTCATATGAGTCGACAGATGTGACCATCCTTCCTTTAGCTATAGGAATAATGTTAGTCCTAAGCCAATTTGCAACATTTAGGGGTGAATAAACCTCTTCAAGCAATGTCTTAATCTGATTAAGATATCTATCGCAGCTGTCCTGAGGGGATTTTTAGCCCAGTTCCCACAAAAATAATTATTCTTGTATTTAATCCTTGTGGCCTGCAATGGGATCTTGCCCAGCCTCAGGATAGTCAATGAAAAGATACTCACTCTATACCATGGACCTTTGGATTAAGTCTTTGGAGAGATGAGGTCAAATAAAATTCATGGAACATTTCCAACATTCAACAATGTTCAGGAGTAAGCCCAATGTGAGGGCTAACTCTGAACAGAAAGACAAAACTCAGGGGGACCTCAGCATCTCACCTTCATGCCTGGAACTAAAGATACCATTTGCTAATCAGCAAACCTTTTAAAGTTTGCCTTCCATGAACACATCCCCTTGTGTCACTGATTTCTGAGGGTAATTACTAACCACAGAAGATATTTAAAGCTAATTACACACCTCCTACTCTTCAGAATTTAACTTGCATAGCAACCAGTTTCCAGGCAACACTTGCCACTGTATAATAAATCTAATAGTTTTATATAGATATTATATACATATGTGTATGCGTGTATCTATAAAGAGGCACACACAACATTACAGAAGGAGAGAACTTTTCTTGGCTAGTCTTCTCTTATGTATTATTTCAAGTGATAAACTATGGCCATGCTTGAGGTCAAGGCTCAGCATCTGTATGAATTAAAGCTAGGCAACATGAACACTGAACACTGACCAAGAATTTAGCAACAACATTTTAACAGGTAATCAAATCCAGACTGTTTCAGCTATGCAATTTGTAAAGGCAACCAGTCTTGCTAGCACAAACATTTAATAAGGGTTGTGTGTTTTTCAGTGGATCTGGGACAAGAAATGATCTTCCCAGCTTTCAAAATGGGCACAACACTTACACATTCAGTTTGTCATTAAATCATTAGCAATCCCACACACTTTCATGTGTACTTGTGCACAAATGTGCATGCACATGACCACGTGACGACACAAGTAGTTTTTTGTGCTTACACCTACATACAAATGAATTAACGGATTGTAGGAATGTCATCATGTATACAACTCTTTGCACAGGGATGTATACAGGTAGTATGTATGCACATGTGCATTCCTGAATTTACTGTTCATTATTTAAGTAAGCTGAAGGACAGAGTTGCTCACTTGTTCCAGTTATTCTGAAAATTAATTTAGTTGTTTATAAAACTGACTTTGAATTCAGAGTTATGGAGGCAGCTGGGCTCCCACTGAAGAGGCAGACATGGACTGGGACCTCAACAACCAAGTTTCATCATTTAAGTCAGCCTTTCCAGCGGAAACCTGCAGATGAACATCTGGGGACTGCTTCACATTTTCAATAGCTTTAAGTCAACAGGAAAATAAATACCACCAGAAAAGCGCCACACATTCCATGGTGAAAGGGAGCATTTCACACATAAGATGCAAACCCCATCAGTTAAAAGATTTACAATCAAACATAGTGGAGCCGTGCAACAAAGTGTAGTAAAGAGAACCTTGAGCTGACAGGGCTGATGTAGTATAATTGTAGTTGAATTTTTTTTTTTTTTAAATTTCATGGCTCGAGTTACTCAGGTAGCAATCAGATAGATACTTCTGAGTGAAATACTGTCAGTAGTCCCTATGCCTTATTTCAGTATGAAACTAAGAAAAAGGATCTTGAATTTTGGCAGATGACTGACTAAAATCTGACAAGTTTACCATTATCTCCTAGAATGACCACTGTGTCCCACAGATGCAGGAGTAAACCACTTCACAAAGTAAGGAACAAAACTAGTGGAAAGGAGGAAAGTCAAAAGTAAATTTTACTTACCTAAACTTTGATTTTGAGATCCGGTGCCTGAAAGATAAGAATTGCCATTAAAGTCTCTGAAGCTGTCCCATACCTCCCAGGCTTTTATGAAAACAGCCATAGAAAGAAACAAAGGTAAGCTCAATTAATTTTTTCATGGATGCTGTTTTCCTCTTGAATCCCCTGTAAGTCAATGTAGGCACTGGGCATGGTTAGAATTCCCTGATACACAAATCTTGGTTTTTTGGCAGGAGTCAGGGAGCAGGAGTCATGCTATGATGGGATTCTACCACCTACAGACATCAGTGAACTACCTCTTCTCCTGGGTAAAAGGCTTGCCTAATGCTAGGGGCACTCTACATCTGCTACCAAATTTATTTTTCAAGTATGATTCTTTTTTTCTTTTAGTCACTACATTTTTTCTTATATTAAAATATGTATGACTTTATACAGACAGACTTGTTGCTTTCACACATCACCTGTCACTTCAGGATATATAAGCACATTATGAAACCATGGGGAAAATAATGCTTTCTTTTTTTGTCCAGCAACTGAAGGAAAAATGGTGCATGCTAGATATTTTCAGACTTAGATACTAACACTTATTTGTCTTTGCTATCTATATAAATTGGTTTGAATTCAAAAGGGTCTGAACAACAACAGATTCTGTTGCTCTCAATGAATTTCTGGGAATTAAGCATTCCTGAAAATTTGCCCATATTCTCACTGTATATGTGTTTAAAGATCTAACTCCATGCACTTTGATTTAGTCACCTATATAATTTCATTAACCTTTCATGAGAAGTCACAGGCAAAGCTAGAGATAGACCCCAATTCTCCAGCCACTACCTTGCTCTGCTTGACACACATCCTATAAGGCCTTTGAACTCTTTGGCTGTCTTTTGATACATACATAATGGTATGTGGATCCATACATAATAATATGTAGATGCAATGGTACATGGACATGAGTCATAGGTGATTTAGGAAGCTGCAAAATCTACACCAAGAACATAAATAAAGGAGAATCTGGGGAGTGGCTATGAACAAGATATTTCTGCTGGGTTGAAGCATTTCTTAAGGTTCTCCCTATGATAGGGAAGTGATTCATTGGTGACAACAGTCAGAAAAGGTCTTACTGCACTGGCTTAAAAATGGATTCACTGTTTGTAGACATGGGACAAAGTAATTCTCAAAGCATCTAACACTACTTTCTGTAGCAGTCTTAAAAATGGTAATGTCTCTGTTTGAGGACATCAGTCACTGACAAGTTATCACTGATGGGTCAGTTTCTTATGTGGAAGAGATTTTAGTAATAGGAACATTTTACCAGCAGATGGTCCAAGCCAAAAAAAAAAAGCCTTTGCACTGAATACATCATTCCTACTG
>NW_010199789.1:91421-131359 GCF_000695765.1 Mesitornis unicolor
GTCTAGGCCACATACCAGGCAACAGTGTGGTTACAGACACATGCAAGAACGTTTTGGATAAAGAAGAAATAATGCACTGGCTGAACAGAATGCTAAATTATGCTGCAGTACAAAGTGAGCTTCAGTAAGGATGATGAGTGAAACACCTGCAAAGCACATCCTTAATCTTAAAGCCATCCCAGTTTCTCACTGAGAATTCTTGCTTGATAAGCACTACCTACAAGCTGTAACAGATCAGATTTACAGGCAACAGGAAAGAAGGCTCAGACAAAGACAGGGGAAAAAAAAAAGAAGAAAAAAATCACAATGAAGAAGAAAGCTGGGGTCTGAAAAGGAGATGACAAGGACTTTCACAGGAAAAGGGAGGGGGGCATCGGATGAGAGCAAGAGAGATGTCATGGGGAACCTGCCTGGTGGAAGGTGAAGGACAGGGAGTATGAAGTCCTCTGGTGATTTCTGTGGCTAATGGTCTCCCAGTAAGGGCTCTGTGTGGCATTTAGGGAATCTTCTATTTATTTAAGCAAAAGAGATGTGGCAGGTGTAGTACTCATCATGCATGTGATAATTATATCTTTGGAGCATTATGAGCAGCAGCCAAGTGCATTCAGCGCTCCCACAGGTTAGCTATAGCCTCCCCCCCCTCAGTGCCTTACTGCTATGGCAGAAGGCTTTATCACATGTGGGTTTGCTATATATATAGAACAGGACAAGGAAGGAGGAAGAGATTTATATTTAGAGGCAGAATCCAAGAGTGAAATGGAATTTTGGAAGCATGAACTTACAATAACTGATTCTGAAAACATTATGCTCGAATCTGAAACACATTTTTCAAATGATTCTTATGATCCAGAATCTTTTGTCTTTCAGAACCAGGGTTAACTATGTCATATAAAAAAATGCTTTATAGCATCGCTAAGGGCTGTCAGATAGTCTGGATTTGGGGCCTTGCCATGACCTCTTTGTGACACTCCAAACTGGCACCTGCCAGGGCTTCAGGGTGGGCCAGATTCTCTGCTGAGTTTAAACATGGATCTCTTTTATCCCTGCTGTACTGGGAGCTTTATGTCATTGGGAGAAAGAGAGCATCCCCATCTGTGTCCAGCTCTGGAATGCGCTGAGAAACTACTGTTTAAAATCAAGGCATAGGAGCCTATACAAAAACTATTTCAGATCACTACTGAGTGTTTTTATCATAGGATCTTGTAACTCAGATTAGCTTTTAGAAAGACAAACACAAAAATCAGACCTCTACTGTTTGACTAGCTATCCTTCAAATTTTCTAAAACTCTTCTAACCTCACATAGTAATGTATCATATACAGATAAGACAGTGAAATTTAAAGATTTTATCAACATAAACTCAGGATAATCATCATAATTCAAATGTAAAGAGATGTCTCACATTCTGAGAGAGAAAGTTTTCATTTCTTTGTTCTTGGTGGATACCAGAGAAGAGAAACTATGCACTTGTGAAGGATGTGACACTCTTGTATAACAGGGATTGAGGATTTTGTGTAATTGTACACACAACAAACAATTCTGAAAAATCTTGCAGGTCTCCAAGCATGACACAAAGGCCACGTTACAGTTGTTTTATGAGTGTAGAAATTACTAAACATGAACATGAAATTATCTAGCATGCTAGTCACAACTACTTTTACACTATATGATCCTGCCCATAGGCAACTCTTTTCATTAGCACTTACAAAAGCCTTTGGATACTAGTAAAAGCACTCATGAAAGCAGTAACACAGAAATTTACTTACTATGCCTTTAGGTTATACACAACTTTGGGCAACATCCAAAAAGCTGCAACTGTGCATATCTTACAGATTTTAGAACTGTGAGAACACAGTCCTGGTGTGGTACTGATCTTGTCTGAGTGCAATATGGTGCATTCATGCAGTTACTGGTCAAGCAGCACATTTTTCCCTTTCTCTGTTCCCAGTGATACCATTTCATTGCTTCTAGTTAGGATGCTGGCATCCTTGAAGAGAAGATGCCTACCTTAGGGTCCTTTTTCCACATATTACTAGGACAAGACCATGTAGTGATATGACATTTCCAGGAATGTATGCTGTGTACCTGATAATTTCTCAGCCAAATAAAGTGTTAGGGCTAAGTTGTAACCTCAGCTATGCCTCTGCGATTCACACTGAAGCCCTGGGTCTCCATCCTTCTGCCTGCTGTCCTCTGTACAACACAATTAACACTGGGGAGTTGTAGAGAGACATGCAATGACCGTTTCTCATTTCTGACCATTAACTAAAAGCTTCCAGCAAAACAGAGCAGATGACTGGCCCTGGAGAACTTGTGTCCTTATGTGGACTGAGATGCTCCTGCTGAGCCAATCACTGAATTTCAGCAGAGCCCACACAGCAATGCCTTTTTTTTTTTTTTGTAACATTCTTGCCCTTTTTTGCACAAGCACTGGAGAGCATGCTGACCTAAAGAAAGTTATGCTGATTTTGAGAGAGGTGGTTGTTGGCCAGCAGCAGTAAGAATCTACAGAAAATCATTAAGAAAACTGGACCTGTCTAGTTTAAAATTGAGCTGGTTTGCTACTCAACAGGCTTCTTACAGGCTGTGAAAACAGGCCAGCCTTTCAGTGTTTAGTGAATAATCTTGCTTTCCCTGTGGCAAGTCACAGGCAAGGCCTGTCACAGAATCTGAAGCAGGAAGATAATTCCTCCTCCACAAGGGCATGCTATAGTCCTTTAGACACATATCTAGAGCTGACTGTGAATATCAAAACCACCTTGCTCATAATAAATTGGAAAGCAGTAGCCGAGCCTCACACAAAAGGGCCAATCCTGTGTGTTTTCTTGCTGAAGTCAGCAGTGGTTTCAGAGTTTTTGCCAGAGGCGATGGGGACTTCGGTCCTTACAGAAGGAGGCTATCTCCTTACGAGGTAAAAACCAGCAGCAACAATAGTGAACCTGCAAGCAAGCTGACTCTTTTGCCTTTACCCCTGGCTCCTAAGCTGATTATTGCAAAAACTGCATGGGAATTATGTTCCTAGCCAGAAAAGCAGCAAGGGAAAATCACTGATGGTTCAGCTGCCAGGGACAACTTCCATTGTTCATGGTATTTTCAGGACACACTGTTTTCAGTTGGAAAGCCAGCATAGTTTTTCATTTTGTTTTATCCTTTTTTATTGTTTTAACCCTCTTTGCTGGAAAAACAATCGAACTGTCCCCTAAATGTATGGAAATCCTGGCCAAAGTGAAAATGCCAAGTGGTTTACGGTTTCAGTGAAAGCAGATAGTTTTAAGCTCTCTTTCCCAAAAAAAATTCACTTTTCTACTGAGGCTCAATGGAACATTAGTTTCCACCAAGGTCTTTTTTTTTTAGCTAATACATATGTATAAAAGCAAGCTCTATTGTGGCACTCCAGATCTGTATGGTTGTATTAGAAAATTAACATTCTGGTTGTATCGAAAGATTATATATGATGACATCCTGCACAGAACAGATTACTACTGATTATGAGCAATAGCCTGTTCTTGGGAATCCGAGTCCTGCACAGCAGTAACCACAGAGGCACAGGGAAATTACTTGTTATTGTGAAGACCTGGGTAAAAGGCTATCGTGTAAATAGAAAACCATTGCTACAAGTTCTAGGTTCACCCTACTGATGTTTGTTGCAGAGGAAACATGTTTCTTTGTACCCAGAGGGAACAGGTTATTAAAGCCGTGACACATCAGAGGTAAGCTAAGTTCCACCTCTAAATGTTGTCCTTGAGGATAAAAGCTGTTGTGTTTTTATTGCAGGGCAGATGTCAGCCAGTAATTCTAAGTACAAGGGACTGTGATAGACTGCGGAAGCTGTGGGACACTTTTCAGTGTACTGTTGAACCCTACAAAATCTTTTTAAAATTCAGATACCTGATAAAGCTAACACTCATCTTAGGAATGGAACTAGTCCTTGCCACAGCTCTTCTGATGGCAGCAGTTACACCAGGAATGAATACGAATGAGGTTTTTTTTGTTTTAGTTCTAAGAAACTGGATTTACACAATAAACAAAAAGGGATTAGATGTTAGATTCCTCCTGAAACTCCTTCTGCTGGTTTGAAGACTGGCATTGCTCCAGACAGCACAGCTGATGAAGGCATTTTCTATAGTATGGATACTATAGAAATAAAAGCTTCTTTGAGACAATTCATCAGTAGGAGATAGCTCGTGTTTGAGAGGTACTCTCCTGATCTCACATAGCATATGTCTCTGTGGAGCTGAGAAAGGCTGCCAGGGAAGATCTCCTTTTTCAAAAGGCATGCTTGAGCCTGGCTTCTCAAGCAGATCTTTCTGTCATTCATAGACCCAGCCTTTCAAAGCTCTACAGTTTTTTACAAGGAAGAAAGAAGAGTCAGTAACTCTAAGTTATCTTCAATAAAAATGCTTTTTCTTTCAGTCTCCTAGGTACTTTTTTCCTTTTATCCTGAGTGCATTCTGATGGCAAGGTCAGCCTGTAACCATGGTGGTGGTGCTGCGGTGGTTAAATCCCCTAGCAGCCTGATGCTACTAAATAAATACATATATTATCTTTGACTTGAAATTTCCCTGTTGCTTCAGTCATGTCTGGTTGCACCTTGCCCAGTGCAGTCTCTGCTCTCTGGGAAAAAATGTGTTTATAGCAAGGCAATGGGGACTCATGGCCCTTAGGTGATTTTAGCAGGCTGGTAAAAGTGAAGACTCATCTGCAACAGATGAAACTCAACAATCGAACAAAAAAGTTGTCTAGCCATTTAAACTGTAAAAAGAAAATCCAGAGGGCAGATGACTGCTCAGAAGTCTGGGTCTAATCTTCAACTAGACTAAATCAGGATGGCATGACTATAATTATTAATGCTTACTCAAAGTCACTAATATTAGATGAGGAACTTACTTGAAAAGCTTAATGACTTCCCACGTTAATTATCTCTATTCTTGAACACTGGGCCAAATTCTGATTCTCTTAGTCGGGTTCCAATGAAAGAAAATACTCATTCATATAAATTCTTGCTTACATTTCATATGTTCCAGCAGGATTATTGGCCTATGGGCTGAGGGCTCAGTGAGAAGAAGCGGACTTAATACTTCCTGAAACCAGGAAAGCTGGTTTCTTTCATTGCCTGAGTGAGTGATGCAGTAACAAAACAAACCAGAAAGGATCCCAAGCCTCGGAATTAAAGGCAAATCTGAATTTACCCATCATTAAGGGATCTGAAGCTCCACAAGTATGAAACAAACATTTTCCAAAAACAGGAAGCATTGGGAAAACTTATATCTCACTCCAGAATTTCAAATACAAGACATTCATTTTCCTGGATGAAGGAACCTATCCATCTCTTAGAGATGAAAAGCAATCTGAGTGAGGTCTTGAGGATCTTAACTGGCCTTGGATAAGGAGTAAAAAAACCCCTTCTCATTAAATAGAGAAGACTTCAATTCTCCTATTATACATCACCCATTTTCAAAGGAAGTTGAAAATGGCAGGGAAATTACCTCCCTGAATCTTACATGTCCTGCTGGGTGAAACTTAGGGCTCTGTTTTAACATTTACAACATGGGAAGAAGAAATGAAGCTCTGTTTTGCTGTCATTTTCCAATCTCTTCTTCCCTCAGATGTGCTGGACATAGCCATCCCTTCTGGTAATGCCAGGAGCATGGTGATCATGGTGCCAGATCACAGTACTGCCACTCTCCTCTGGACAAGCTGGGCTATTTTAAGTAAACTCCATTCTAAGTCATGATTACTTTTAGAGTTGGGTTTAACTTTAGCTCTCCTGGCCACATTCCAGCTAAGATAGTTATGTTCTGCTTGCCAAAATTCCCCATGAAGTTTCAGTGCAAAACAAGCTATCCCTCATACATCTCCTTATACACTTGTGCCCTTTGTTTTTAAACACCTGTCACATTTTACCCTGAAGGTGGCTGAACTCTAATGCTGTGAAAACAATCCTTGCATTTACAGTTCATAAAGTGCTTTAGGATCCTTTGGGATTAAGGACATTAAATGAATGCAGCTGTAATATTACTAATATATGCAACTTTATAGTAACAGCTGCCGTCATTGTTGGCACTGTGTAGCACCAGGGGACCCATTGTGTTGGGAACCATAATTGCAGAATAGAGATGGTTCTCCAAATTGGATCCAGCTGGAAGAAGTGGTCACATATCCAGCTGCTGATTCCTGTAATGCGACAAGAACACAAGCAACTTGGTGGGGTGCTAAAGGGAAAGCTACAGCTGCCTCAGCACTGTGAATAGATCTAGCCTGGTTCCTTCAGAAAAGAAGGCATAATCCAAACTAAAATGCCAGACTCAGCAGGTAGGCAACAGCAGGCAGGTGAAGGAGAGCTATCACAAATAATTTCTCCTGGGGTGTGTAAGTCAGTGGCTGACACAGGAAAGCAGATTGAATTTACAGCATATTCCGCATATCGCATCCTGTAGCGCAGATAATATCTCTTCCTCTTTAGCTTGTAGAGGAGAGGGCCAAGGGTGCTTGTGGGAGATACAATCAACGTTTACGAGGTCATGAAAGTGATAGATAAGCTGAATGCGGAACTGTTGATCACCAAATCTCACAGCATTAGGAGGAGAGGACGTTGACTGAAAGTAGCAGTAGATCAGCTTAAAACACATATGAGAAAGTACTTGTCCACACAGCAGGTAGTGAACTTCTAAAAACTTGTTGCCACAGGAGGCTGTGAGGGCAGACAGCCTTAGCCGGTTCAGATAAATCCATGGATGACAGGTCCATAAATGGCCACTAAAGGCAAAAAGCAGAAGTGTGCCTTCTAACACTTCTAATCCAATAAGCCTGAATTTGGGAGCACTAACAGGGGACTGGAAAGTAGAAAATGGCCAGGCTTCTGCACTTCCTCTCCTGCCACTGTCAGGACATGAACACTGGGCCAGCTGGGCCACAGATGTGACAAAACAGAGCATTTCTTATGTACTTATGATGAGCATATGACAAACACTGAAGGGCTCAAGGTATGCACAAGGACAGGATAGAGCCTCAAAATGCTCCTCCTAGCATGGTACCTACTATAGCACTGATATGCTTGGCCCAAAGGAAATTTGTAGGGACTAACACATTCCTCCACAACATAAAGTCCATTCTTGTTCAAGTCATGCAAAAGGGAAGAAAGGACTCCTCTTGCTTATTATTGCTCTCCATGATGCTAAAAATTATGCCAAATAACATGGTATTCCATAAGTGCTACCTCACATTTTCGAGCATCTCCATTAACTACAATGGTGCAAGTTCAAGGAGGCAATTACTCCCTCCTAATGGATGTATTTCTCTGTCACTGCAGTACTGTGTTCAGCATTTGAAGGGTGTAATTCAGGCTGCAGGATGGGAGTCATCATCCATGTATTTCTATTACAAGACACTGTAAAGTGTAGAAGAATAATCAGAGAAATTAAAACAGACCAGGCATTTCCAGTCTTTGGTCTAGATATAATGGATTTGACTATCACCAAAGGTGAATTTTAAAATAAGAACACTGTTATCCATCAGCTCTTCTTTTAGTTATTATGCAAAACCAGATCTACTCATCCTGGGCTTTCTGTGCTTTATTTACATTTATGTAAACCCAGAGGCTGTCCACTTATGTCTGGAATGAGTTTACATTGCAATTAAGATAAGAACCAGGATCAATACATCTTCTACATCCTCTCCTTTCACCCACTGTGGGGTTTTCTTCCCCTTAAAAAGCCTGACATTTGCCCTGGCTTTATCCTACCGAGCTCAATCCAACCCCTACATACATTTATCTGTGTTTATGTACTCACGCTAGCCTAGCACCGCAGTTTTCGCCTTCCATATCTGCTCCAGGGACGTTGTCTGTGTTCACGGACTCGGTCTCACTGGTGGGCATGCTCACTGTAAGAGTCAAGGGAAGAAAAAGAGAAGGTTGGCCATTAGAACCTGGCACTTCTATTAATGAATCACATGAGTGAAGGAACTGGCTTAATGAAGAGACTCTCAGCTGCAGCTCCTGAGGATTAAGCAATTTGCTGAGCAAGTCTAGTGCTTCCCTGCACAGGCCAGGCTGGGCAGGTAGACTTCAGGAACATACAGAGATTACTCAAATGCTAAAGAAAAGGGAAGAAGCAGCTGCTCTCTTTCTTTCAGAGTCAGTTCCTGGAAATTTTATGAATGAGAACCACTGAAAATGAGAGAACCTTGCAAAGCCAACAAATAAACTTTCGCTTGATTCAATGGGACACTTAAAAAAATGCTCCTTTACTTGCACCAGCCCAACTGTCTCACTGCACTCTCCAGTCTCTTGCGTGATGAGCAGAGTGCAAATAGCAAGTACCAATAAAATAATACTGATGGCTCATCTGTCATATACTAACCATTGATGTTAAATTATAAACTGGATCCATATGGATAAGAAGGAAATTCAGACTCTCTGACCCATTCAGATCTTACCAAAGATCATCCACTGACTAAGAACTGGACAGAATCTCCTAGGCTTTTACAGAAGTATCATGGAACCAACGTCAAATGAAAGCAAACCTAGATGTAAATCTATCTTATCTGGATTCAAGGACCTGTCACATCTTCTATCTGTTATCAAATATCAGTATTTTATTTGCTTCTACAGATAATAAAAAAACCAACCACCACAATTTCTATTCCACCAGTTGCTCCCAGCCCCTGTATGAGCTCTAGTAACTCCCTAATATATAACCATTCAACATACATTAGGACAATGGATAGGATCCAATATGTGTCCTCTTCCCTCCTCTGTCCTTTTCAAATACACAAAGCAAATGAAAAAAAACTATACTTAAAACTGAATGATGGAGGAGTTAAACAGACCTCTCAGATGCCCGGCAGAACTTCAGAACATGGCCTGTATTAGCAGTAGGATATATATCTCAGATGAGACTTGAGAGCATGCACTATTAGCTGTTGAAGAGGCTTCTAACAGCCTGTAAGAATACGTTAACATACTAAAAACATATCTATTTGTGGGTTCTTGGCACAAAAGGAGGCAATGTAGAATAAATAGGTTCTGCATTTCAGTTGGGCAGATTGGGCCAAATAATAGGCCGTGGGTCCAAGTCTTCTTTCAAGGGCTAGAAAGATATCAGAAGGTTCTTTTAAAGAGGTCCTGGGTTCTTGCTTCGAAAGCATTATGGTAGAAATGTCCCTCAAAATGAATGTCCCTCTTTCCTTCATCTCATCCCAACAATGCATGTGCCTACAACATATTTCCTGGGAAATCTAAAGTTTCTGTGCTGTGTTCTTAGGACTACATGAAATAATGGACTCTCAACTAACTCTTGACTTAACTATGAAATATTGTACTCTAATGGTGCCTCTTCCTTTACAAAGTCTGGATGTTTTAATAATCTTGTCTGCTTGGAAAGACAAAGTAATGAATCAACTGAATTCATATTTTGGTGCACTTGTACAGTCAAGTAAGCTGTAAGGAAAAACAACATTCATAATTAAAATTTTCGGTCCAGACCAAGCCCTTTAGGAAAAAAAGCAAAACGCTGATATTTCTCAAGTCACCTTTGAAGATGAGGTAAAGCACTTTCAAGACATATTTGAGCTTATTTGCAAATGGAAAACAATTTTGAAGACATTAGCAAGAGATTGATTTGCAGAGCAGCTTATTATCTTGAGTGCATGAAGAGAACACTGCACAAGCAACAGAAAAAGCAAGGCACGCACATGC
Source organism: Mesitornis unicolor (assembly GCF_000695765.1). Classification (NCBI taxonomy): domain Eukaryota; kingdom Metazoa; phylum Chordata; class Aves; order Mesitornithiformes; family Mesitornithidae; genus Mesitornis; species Mesitornis unicolor. Next base: position 101,118 of record NW_010199789.1, read on the forward strand.
AGAAGTATACAAAGTTATATTATATGTCAGTCCATACAGAGATATATAGACACACACACACAGATATACACAGTGTGGACATAGAGCACAGTGGAACATTACCATGGGTTTCTGTGGAGTGACTAAACCAAGCAAACTTTCCTTTCTTCTTATCAGGCAAGTCAGCTGGAGTGCTTCCTTTCACAGACAAGATGGTCAGTGTCAAGTACCAGGAACAAGACATCAATAGAGAACATGCAGCCAGTGACAGGCAAAAGAAAAGAACAAGGAACTCAGCTTACACATGACATCCACTTCTATCTGAAAACTTCATTATGTGAATTAGAGGTACAAAATTAAAGACAAAGGTATATGGAAGTATGAAATATAATAACAGATCATCAGAAGATAATTCTTCCTTGCCTTATACTCTTTTTTTTATAGCTGACTTCCGAGAACATGAAGTTGATGAACTTAAGTTTATGGGTAAAATCCTTTTTCCAGTGACATAAATAGCAAATTTTGTCTTGTTTGATTGTCTGACAGTTGGAAATTGATGCAACTAAGGTAATCACAGTTTGTCCCCAGGCTATCTCCTGACCCTTAGGGTCAAAATCTGGACTAGCCAGTTTTTGAATGAGGTTTCTTGGCTTTCTTCCTAAACTGCTTCAATACCTGTAAACTCAAAACTGCCAGAGCTGCTAAAGGAAGGTTGTTGGGGTAATCACATTTCTCTTTCTCCACCTCTAGAGAGTAACAGCCTTCATCAACCACTCAGATGTACACTGCCCTACCCAAACTAGGATAATACCTCTAGACTATGTCTCATGATTTCCATTTGAATTTACATAATCTGTCCTCTGATGTCCTCCTGCTGCATGGATTTTCATGGCATTAGTTTATATTGACCCTCTGCCTATTATGCACAAAGGTGCATACAGATCAGATGTGCATGCACAAAGAAGTCTTAAAGAGTATTTTGCACTTCCTTAATCTTTCTGGAGAAAGCCAAAGTAAAGTGAGGGATGCTGGTACACCTGGTGGCACGTGGGCTGAAGAGGCAACTGTGGTTCAGGCTAGCTTGCTGGCACTAGCTCACAGGCATTCATTACACTACAATATCTTAAGGACAATAAAAAGTATTAAGATGGTACCAACTATAAGAGGAATGATAGCCTAAAAGTTAAAGAGACAAAAGGAAAAATGAGGCAAATGCGTATTTTCTCCCATCTGGGCACAGAGTGACTTAGGAGTGGAAATTCTGGTGCCTCATCTCCTGTGCCATGTGTGTTCAGTGACTTAGGCACTCTTACAGGAGTGGCTCTCTGTGGACTTCAAGAAATCAACTGCTTGTAACCAAATCAGAGATTCCCAGAGGGCTTGATTCTGCCAGACGTAGAGGGCACATTGTCTCTCTGCAGGCCCCCCCTCTTCCCAGCCTTCAGGTAGACCATTACATCTTCCATCTGCCACATACTTCACACTGAAGGTGTTTCATTATCCAAACTGCAGCACGGACAAGGCAGTGATCAATCCCTGTGCACACTATTCAACTGCCGACCTAACACCCTAGGACCAAGGAACTGAATACCGATGTTGTATATAGGTGACTTGACAGAAGAGAACAACTCTGCCCCCTCACCCCTCCATCCTAAGTGACAGCAGGCTGTTAAGAGGGTGAGAAGGCATTTCCATCAGGCAGTTTGCCTTTGCCAGACTATAGCAGAAGCAGCAGTGCAGCTAATAGGGCAATGAGCACACAGAGTAGGCAGCTCACCTCAACCAGACCAGTACAGTGAATCACTAACAACACAGGAACCAGTCCCATAGAAGAGATTACATATTTCACAGAATTATAGAATGGTCTGAATTGGAAGTGACCTTTAAAAAATCTGGTCCATCTCCCCAGCCATGGGCAGGGGCATCTGTCAGTACATCAGGTTTCTCAAAGCCCTGTCCAACATCACCTTGAACACTTCCAATGATGAGGCATCCACAACTTCTTTGGACAACCTGTTCCAGTGTGCCTGTCCTGGGTCAAATCACGATGGCTTTGCTTACATGGCAATCTGCTGGTGGTTTGGTTTTGGGTTTGGGTTTGTGTTGTGTTTTGTTGGTTTATTTTTTCTAATTTATTATCACATCCACAATTCACTCTGATTGATGAAATCTCACATTAGTTACATATTATTGGGGTAGGATAGCATAGCATTTTTTTTAAAGGGAAGTGAAACAACTCCTTAAAGGCATGCAAGTATCTTGTGTTTTCAATAGAGTGCAAACCATAAGGACCAGTAAGGTTTTATACTCTTTGCTTTCTGAAGCCTTTGCATTTCTTGCATCTTGCCACTGTGTGGCTCATCTCTGAATGTAGACTTTTTCTCTTGGACTACCTAAATTCCAATTTCACATTACTTACATAGCATCACTGCAGCAAGTAAAGCAACAACAAAACCTATGTAGCAGCCTCCTTAAAAATAAATATAAGAAATTCTTCATGTTATATTAATCCTATCTATGAGATGCAACAGATAGAAATAAGGACAAAGAGTCTGCAGTTTGTGACTGATTACATGGACAGATTTGTGAGACCCTTTGAGAGCCTCTGTTCCATGTCACTGGCATCAGGCATCGATACCAGCCCTACTCTTCCACTAACATATGTCCCTCCTCCTACAAAATGCCCCATGGACATGCACTGAATTATTAGATGGCAGGTTGCCAAAAGACAGCCAACCACTGAAACAGAAAGCTGTCACAACCAAATACCCCTCTGCGTTGCCCTGAGATAATTTTTCCTTTACACGCTTGAAGAATAATATTTGCTCCCAGTTCAGAAACATCATTACCACTGTTGCATCTTGCGATCATGACATGTTTGTCATCTTGGTAGTGGATGTAATTCTAATATTCTGGATTTATCTCCATGGATTATATAATGTTGCCATATTTGCTGCTGAATTTCACTTTAGTACTGTGACAATTTAAGACCCAGAGAAGATCGTGCCTGGGCAAAGAGTGCCCAGCTCCACAAACAGACAAAGCATACATTTCTCACAGATTTTAATGGGATATGTTACTATATGACTTTGCAGATCTGGGCATTATTTTCAGAACTGGGTATGTCAGAGGCCTCATTTCATGTCTCTGATTTAGTTCTTTGAGTTAGGCCACAGAGGCAGATTCCTACCACAGGTTTTCTGAATGCCATACTGATGTCTCCCTCAACTGTATAGACAGACTGAGCATTTATCTTATGTCCTTGGGTTAGGTACCTGACCTGAAATAGTGTGACCATCCAAGAGTATGTTCATTTATACTGAAAAAGACCCACAGTGTGTTTTCAGATTAAGAAAAGCAACAATACACTTGATTGTGTTTTCTAATATGCTCACTTAGGCTCCAATTTCTTCAAGACTTCAATTTCTACTAGCATTTAATTACTTTAATAAAATGAGTTCAAATCACCTCTTTTGCCTGCGCTGGCATTTGAGGTCAGAGGGACCTGACATCACTCCCCCACCATTTCACCTTATTGTGTCACCTTGGCCTTGTGACCAAGCCTTTCTATGTATCTGTTCCATTTCTCTAAAAGGGGAATTATAATTCTTCACTCACCTTGCAAATCTCACAGAGATCTGCAGATGAAACACATTACAGTAAGTGCTAAGTACTATAGTTATTACTGATGCTAATGTCTCCCAGGCGGGACTCTGCAGAACTATAAAGCAAATCTAAAGAGCAAAGAAGTCCTGTGAATTCTCCAGCTGGGATTTAAGATTTCTTTTTCCATCAAGCACAACAAGAATAAATTGCAATATCCAGGCTGCTTCCTTCAACAGAATGTGCACCAAGTGAATGACTTTGTCAACAGCAAAAACCTTGCTTCCCACGGTGCCTCTCATGCCCATCATTCCATGAATGGGTCTATGGGCAGCTGTCAGAATATCAATCAACTCATATTTTTTTTGTGGAGAGCTCTCATTTTAATTAATACATGAATACTGCCTAGCTTTTCTCTTCTCATTGCCTGTTTTGGAAATGCAGTACTCATTCATCTTACTCATTAATTTAAATAAGATACAGCTTTCATTCTGCTACATGCATACAGTGTCTTGGGAACAATCAGTGAGTATGTTCATAAACGCAAGCAGCATGCAGAAAGTAAACTATGCAGAGGTAAATGATTAGTTTTCTCTAGATCTCCTGACTTTTGTCAGGAAAATATGACTGGGAAACTCTTTTGAGTTTTCTGTTTAGAAAAGGAGTTCTGCAATAGGAAATCTTCTACAGGAGAAGAAGAAAGGGAACTTGAACTGTATGTAGGATCCTGGTGGTCACATACATTCCAAGAGCAGACAGAATGCATCAATGAATCTCGCACAGTAAAAAAAAAAAAATCCAGAAAATTGTGAAAATACTTGGAAAATGTTTACCAAAGACTCAGAGGCCAATGCTTATACAGACAGTATTATACACACAATATTACATTAAATACATGTAAGATATACACTTTGCATAACCTAATTTTTGCTTATGTAGAAATGACTGCAATTGCAAGGAGAGCGAGCTCAATTCACACTTTCATTCAAGGTCATCCACAGAATCTAGGATAGTAATAAAGAGCCTTTATGTGATTGCCAGTTGTATCCACTTCAGTCAAACAGGAAAAGGCTTTCAGAAAAAAGATCTTTGCAGCAGTGAACCAGCAGCAAAGATGTTGCAGCTTGTATGTAGTAGCAGGGCCTGTCATTATGGTAAAACCAGGCTGGGCATGGACTACATCAGAGTTCAGTAGCAGTTCACTGGATGGAGCAGTAGCAAGTAAAAACATTTTCAATATTGAGGTGGACTATTGTAACATCAAATGTTTCATTCACAGACAAATTATGTATTTTACAATATAAATTTCAATGTATATCTTTTATATAAAATTACTTGCTTCTACTTGTCCTTTTCCCCTTCCAGAGTGGCACCGTAGGCACAAACGCATCCTATTATGTTGAGGGCATGGGCTAAGTGAATTTATTACAGACAAAAGGAGGAATAGGAGAGAAAGCAATCTGTATCAATTGTGCAGGCATGAGACTAACAGATCTGTCATTTCCACATACAGATTACTGCGCACCTACGAATACATTACCTTGCCACTAATTAATCTTCCAGGGACTTATTTTAGCATAAGAAACTCCTCGGCTACTTTAAACAGCTGTCATTTTTCTCCTTTTTATAGCAATATTGACAGTAATATGCAGCATTCCACAAATATTTGTTCATTTCAGCCAGTAAGTGGAACATGCATTACTCAGAGGACTGCATGATGGGCACAGTCAAAGTTCTGGCCCTGCCAAGAGATGGCCTTTGCAAGCCTCATGCATGTTCTGTTCTGTATTTGAAAGGAAGAACTTAAAATCCTCTTTGCACTTCCCTGCCTGAAGGGCAAAGGTATGCGTTGCATAACCTGTGGTATCTCAACTGTCTTGTAAGCACAGGACGTAGGACTCACTCAAAAGCAGACTTTACAGAAAGGAGTCTAACTCCCTGCTAAAAAAGGGCAAACCGAGCAGTCTCCCTGGGTAACTGCTGAGCAAACATCTACGTCTATGACAGGAGTCCATTCACTACATAGTATCTGCCTGCAAGTGCAATGAAAGTAACTCTTAATCCCTGTGGCTGAAGAAGGACAGATGGGCTGGGTCACAGGATGACAGCTGAAACCTGAACAGATCTTGAAAGATGTCTCTCTCCTGAACCTGGATCCTCCTATGACATCTTAAACTTGGTTTCTTGTCTGATAAATGACTTGTGTTGTTTGCCTCGCTAGGAGCAACAACTAACGTGCCAAACTGAAAGACATTTACTTGCCAGGACATGGTCTATAGCCTAAGTTTCTAGTGTCAGTCTAATACTTTTTAGCAAGTCCTCCGTTTCTCCACAGAATTCTGAAACAGTTAGTTTAAAAAAAAAAGAAGAAAGGAAAAAAAAAAAGGAAAAGCACGACAACTGAGGATCTATGACTCTTTCAACAGTATTTTGTGATGGTGAACAAATCACAGCAGGACACTCCGAATGGTTCCCCAAGATTTCTCATTCTTTATGATTTTAGTAGAGGAAGGGTGGACAAGCTGCAGTGCCATCAAATGCTCCTGAACCTACCCCACAAAATGATACATGGGCACAACAAGCAGGAGTTTCTCACTTGAAAACCAGAAAGATTCTATTATTGCAGGCTGGTCTGGCAGGCGTCTTGAAATGGGGCTATGAGAGCTGCAAACACTCTAGATAATGTGTTCAGAAGTGACACAAAATGAACAAAATAACTAACCACAAAGAAAGTGCCCTTAAGACAGTATAATCAACAACTAAAAGAAAAACCTCCTCCTACTTTGATTGCTTTTGACCCTCTAATAACAGTGATGCTATTCCTATTTTGCTCACTATCATTATTACTAATGAAAATACCCAGCACATAAGTTTCAAGCACAAATGTATTTTTCTGTGCACAGGGGAATTTCTGCATCTGTCCACCCATACAGATATACACCTGGGTGGTAGATCAGTAACTCTGATGAGGATCTCTACTTCAGCAAATGAATCTTTGTTCTTTCAGCTCCCTGCAGAGTCCAGGAGAAGCAAAAAAAAAAAATATCACAGAAGCTACTTCCAACTCGATCTGCTTAGGTCACCAGAAACTCTCCGGGGAGTGCTCCTCACCACCTAGATTGCTGAGCTTCAAAGTGACTGAGATGCAGCTCCGGCTGTTTTATGACATTCCTGCCTGTCACAAGCCATTTCAAGGTGGGTGATGCCTGAAAACTTGGTGAGTGGCCTACAGTTTGTGATCTAGAGCACTTAAGAGGATATGTCAGGACAGCAGGGACTATTTGGATAGTGCAGCGAGTGTGGAGTCACTCTGGTAGCTCACAATGGAAATCTTTCCCAGAGGGAGCTCGCACAGCCCTGCAGCTTAGACAGGAATTGTGTCAATGGGAAGGTAGATCTCTCTAAGGACTGTATCTGGTATAGAAAAATGAAATTATTCTCCTGGAGGCTGGATCTTGTTAGAAGAACATCACAAAAAAATTGGAAAAGTGAATGTGAGGAAGAAACTTGGCTATATTATTTCAGAGGATAGGCAGAGCAATGGGCAGAGGCTGGACCACAGGTAAAGGGACTGTGGGAAGGAACAAGTGACTGAATATTTTAATCTGAAGTACCACTCTGCAAGGTGGGAGAGTAGTGTATGCTTCCTGCATCTGGGAAGACTTTATTTAGCAGTGACTTGCTTAAAATATTTAAGCATTAATATTATCAAGAAAAGAGAGCAGCAAGGCCTTGTTCCATCTGAGCACTCCCATTGCACAGGCAGTGTCTGACAGAGATAAATTCCCAGCAAGTGCAGACATTTTCTGATAGCAATATTCTTGTGGAATGTGTTAAAGTCTTCTGGATGATGTCTTCCTTGATGGTAAACAATCAAGCAATTCAGTTCACTGATCAGCAGGTACAGCAACACACACATCAGATCTAGGTCACCCTGGAGCCAGAGCTGTGTGAAAGTGCTGGACTCCTGTAGTTGCATCCATGGATCACGCTGATTCTGTTCAGTTTCCTGATCTGCAATGGAAATCACCTCTCCTATTCTGAAATGTGCATAAAATTCTGTTTTGAAACCCTAGTCTGCTACATTTCTTCTGTGCCTAGTAAATAAAATGCTTGTGATTTTGTGTGCTGCTCCTGCATGGGTTCTTTCAGACACTTTTGCTAACATAATGACTAGTCTGATACTAGACACTATTATCACAATATCATATGAGTCAGAAGCATGAGGCATGCTAGCTGGGCAGGCTGTGTGTTACTGGGCAGCCACGAGAAAAGCAAAGAATTAACGTTAAACAGTTTTGCCCTTAAAGTCAGCTTGTCAAACCTGTAATTAAAGCTTTCACACTTCTTGAGTAGGGCACTGAGAACAGGTCAATCACCCTGAGACAAAGAAACAGGCAGTTTTCCAAGTGGCCCTGAAATAATAGATTCCTAGTTTGCAAATACTTCTAGCATGCAGGAGAGTGAGGGACTGATAACAACAGCTTGAGCTGAGCTTAGTGTGGGCAGGTGTTATGCAAGCTTCCCTCACACAGCTGTGTTAAAGCAAGTCATTTGTGACCTGGCATAGCCCTGTTATTCTTCTCGTGGTTCTTCAAACAGCTAGATAATACACCTACATTTTGATCTGCACATCTGTGAGGATCCGTGCAGCTCTGCCACTGCATCCTTGTTCTGATGCTTAATCTTTCTGCTCTTCAGTCCATGGATTGTAACGTAGTTGGTGACATTCTCATCCTGATCTCCAGTGACCCCTGTGATACCTATCCTTGGGTCCACTACAAGATCTCTATAGTTTGCATTGAGAGGGACACATCTGACTGCAGTCCTTCCTCAAGTGGACAAGAAGCAGCAAGATGCATCATGCTGAGGATTGTGAACTTTGTAAGTGGAAATCAGGATGTGAGCAGCACTACAAACACCCATGGGACCTAAAGCTGAATTTGAACCTAGGCCTCAAGATCAGAGAGACCAATTCTCTAATCTGTTGACTTATCTCTACAGCTCTGCTGAGGAGCTGCTGTAATCTGCAGGCAGACTCAGTGCCGCAGCTATTTTCAGTTCAGTTCCCCAGTTGGAAACGTATTCCTTCCTCCGCCACCTCTCCAGGCTTAATGTTGTTTATGAGATAACCGGGATGGAGAGACCTCCTTTTCTTCCCAGAAGCAAACGCCACTGGAGATTTCTATCCTGTTAGGAGACTGTACTGGAGTGGATGGGAAGTTTCTCACCCAATAAGCAGAAGCGAGCAGGCACAGAGAGAGAGTGTGACTTGCTGCTCCCTCAGAGCCAGGCCTGTATTGGGGTCCTGCTGCAAGCTTCCCAGGCTTCCCAACAAAACGCTGAAAAGGGCTGGGTGCTGTTCACAACTGTTGGTTCTTCGCAGCCATGCCAGCACTGGCTATCAATTCAGCAACACACATACTAGTTCAGCTGTATAATGTGGCCCAGACTCCTTGTCTCTGAGCTCTGCCACAGGAAAATAGCAGCGTCTCAGGCCTCCTGTCAGCTACAGCTCATCATGCTGCTCCACTGTGCTGCCTTCACAACAGCAGGGTCAGCTTTCTCACCCTGTTTGCATTTAAAATAAAATACTGTTATCTTTGCCTTGTGTGCTTGCTTGTGAATCAATTTAAGAAAGCTATGGACTACTCAAGCCACTTTGGCAGGGAACGTGAAGGATGTGACAGTTTCCCTGGGAGAGCTCTGCTAATGCACCTCCTGCATCTCTCAGCCTGTCCTGGTCTCTTAGAGGCTTCCCAGTTAGACCCCATCTCACACAGAACTCTTGGTCTAGGCCAAGGAATACAAGGTCTGGGCCTCAGTATTTATGTTCCTGCACACAAATCTTCAAGTTATAATATAAAACACATAAGGGAAGAAAAAGAGATTGGTAGACAGGCCATGATGAATGCACACTTAGACCAAGGGGGAAAAAAGCTCATATCAGAATAATTTGTTACAGTTGGTCCTATCTACCAAGAACACTTTTAAGACACTCAGCTTACAAGATCCATACTAAAGGTTCTAGCTGTACTAAATTTTTCTTACGTGTCTTTGGACTAACCACCCTCAGCTGCCTCTTCTGAGGCAACAGGCGGCATTTTTAACCTCCCACCTGGAATGTGCCCTTCCAACTATTACATCACAAGAGTACAAGCCCCAGCTGCTATATTTTATCTGTCAGTCCACAGTGAAGGTCTTGGGTAACATAAAGTGTCTAAATAGGCATTAGATGGGTATGTGGTATTAGATGAGGTAGCTGAACCTCATCTATACTAGCTTTGGTGTCCTATAAAAAGGAAGTACATACACAATTAATTTGTGTGTGTACTGTGGCTTTGATCTTGGCTGGCATTACTGTAATACAACTATTTCTCGCCCCCAACAGTTGTTTCTAACTCCAAACACATGCTCCATGTCACAAAATCACAGAACATTAGGGATTGGAAGGGACCTCAAAAGATCATCTAGTCCAATCCCCCTGCTGGAGCAGGAACACCTAGATGACGTTACACAGGAAGGCGTCCAGGCAGGTTTTGAATGTCTCCAGTGAAGGAGACTCCACAACCTCTCTGGGCAGCCTGTTCCAGTGCTCTGTCACCCTCACTGAGAAGAAGTTTCTTCTCAAATTTAAGTGGAACCTCCTGTGTTCCAGCTTGTGTCCGTTACGCCTTGTCTTATCATTGTTTGTCACCGAGAAGAGCCTGGCTCCATCCTCCTGACACTCACCCTTTAAATATGTCCCTCAGCTACCATTAGTGAACAGCACAACCTCTCTCCTGACAGTTCTTTATGCCACACTAATAAATCCTTGGGGTTTCAGCTGCTATCTGTCCTGCTCATCAATGCTTTCTTCACAATAAAGAGACTCTTAAGGCTTCATCTGCAATGACAACTGATTTTCAAGCATTGATCATGGGTCATTTGCACTGACTTCAACAGCAGGAACTGCTGAATACTCCACAATTTATAAAACCACTATATAAGTGTCCTTATAAAGATTTAAGAGCTCATGTTAGACATATTAAAAAATAGCTTTGCTGTATAAATACTCAGCTTGGGGGTTTGTGACATTTTTTCCTAAAATTTCCTGTGGAGTTCCTGCTACTGAATGTCTTCTATGCCTCTAACCATGGGAAATAAAGCACATTCAATCCATCAGGAGGTATGGCAATGGCAATTTTCTCACAGACTGTTTCTCTAACGTCCTTTCTTGAGAAGCGGAATTACAGTGCCAATGGATAAATCTTGATAGCTTCAAGAAGTACTGCCCAACAGGGCAGATGGAGATTAATTTATTGGCACAAAGTTGTCTTCCCCAGCTATATAAACAATGGATTCTCTCTAATGCCTTACTTTCAAAGATATTTCTCTGTAACATATGAGTATTATAAGAGGATTCCTACATCAACATAAGTCTCTCTTACAGCAAGCAAAACAGAGGTGTTATCTCACCAGACAGTCTTTGCTAGGGAAATAGCTTTTACAGTAGATAAACTTAATGTCCTATCAACTTTAATGTCAGCCTCTATATGCTGTAGGTGGTCACACATCACTGCTCTAGCAGTTCTCACTGTAATGCTGTTTGCACTCCAGGTTACAATAGTCTGGGAAGGGAGAAGCTAGAAAAAACAGTAAGTTGAACAATACAAGCCAGATCCTCAGTTGCAAGAGAGCAAAAGTGCATGTAGATCACCACAAAACTTTTTCAGTCACAGAGGATCTTATAAGAAGAGTTTTTTATCAGACATACAGCAACTACACTAGCCTGGGAGCTTATCTAATTGATGTAGCCATGATGCCTGCAAGGGAGTAAGAACAAAAATTGAGCCCGCAGGCAGAAGTTTTGGAGTTTGCTCTCCACACTGCTCTCCCTTCTTCCACACAACAGTGGCAGCAGCAGGACAGAGATCTGGTAGATGCTCACTGGAGTGACCCTTCCAGGGTCAGTTAATTATCTTGGAGCTGTCACAATTCACCAGCACTCACTCAAGAAGCTGGCCGCTGGAGTCAGACACACTGCTGAATTCAGCCCACCTTCCCCAGACTGAACAGTAGCTCTGCTCTACTTTCAAGAAACACTTTTCCCACTTCACCAAGCAATATCAGGCCTTCTGATACTATACTGGAACAAATTACTTCAGAATTATAGATTGCAACATTGGCCATAGCTTTGTCCTGAGGCTTCCTGAATACCAGCAGCTCTTTCTTCTTTTGCTTTCCATTCAAACAAAGGAAACAAATTGTTTTCTCCATGCTGTGCTTTGACATAAAACACAGGCTTGGGATAAACAGCTTCTACATTGCATTTGGTTAGGTACTCAGCAGTACCTATCAGCAGAGAAAGAAGGGGAAGAAAGTTTTTCAAATGGTTGCTTGCTTTTTGCTTTATGATCAAAGCTTCGTTTGAGCCCGAAAGAGAGAAAGAGAAACTGGGAAGTTGTGAAATCTACAGAACAATGAACCTAAATGCTGCTTTTGGATAAAAGCTGGGTTGTTAAATTATATTAATAATAAAAACCAAACCTGTTGATTGACTTACACAAAGTGAAGCATTTATACATTCAGAGGAACAAAAGCATTGTATGTATTAAAATGATTAAGATGATTATGGTGAATTTCCAGAGAAGAAAAATAGTTCAAAACCTCCCTGATCAAACCTGTAAATGCCTTATGTGATACAATCCAAGGTGAAAAATCTGGTCTAGAGGGCAGAGAATAGTGTGAGAGAGTCTGACACCAAGAGCGTGGGTGACCTCGAGAACATAATTTAGCCTTTCTGGGCCTTTTTCTACAAATTAGACAAAAGAGTCCAGAACAACATTTCCCCTCTCTACAAATATTAACCTGCATACATATTTTGAAGAATCAATGTTGTATATGAAACATTCCTGAGCATAACTTAAACCCCAAAGTTTTAAATTTAATTATGTTGAGAAAACTTCTTTTTTTCCTATCTATTTCCTCTTTTCTCCTCTTGGAAAGGGGAAGGAAGACAAAACAATCAAGGATAAGGTTCTACTGCTTCCTTGCTTTTTCACTCAAAATTAAAAAAAAGCAACACATGAAAGGAGTCAGGAGAGAAGGCAGGGTTTTTTTCATTCAAATAGAAAAAGTAAAATGTTAGTTAAAATATAGTAAAAATCATAGTTTTGTTGACATTAATGGAACTTGGGTCAAAAGTACAGGCAGGATCACCCTAAATGATTTTTCTTTTGCTACTTCACCTGCACAGAAAGTTACACAACAAAAGTGATGCTTTTAAATAGCAGCTTTCCTTTCCCCCTCACCTACAGTGCCAAATAGAATTTTCCTAGGTATGCTGCGACTGCAGCTACCTAAAGGGTCACTATGAAGCCTCAGAAATGCCTTCTCACTCTGACATATGTTGCTTTTCTTTTTAGGATATAAAAGTTTATCTGGGTCCGATCCCACATTTCCTTAAGTACAGTTATGGAAGCAAAATGCTAGTAATGACAGCAGGTCAAATTAATGCTAGATACAACTACATTTTAGCCAGTGGAATTATGCACTGGGCGAACAGTGCTATCTGGGCTATTTAGTCCTGAAGCAATTTCAGAATATCTCATGCTCTCCCTTTGGTGGATGACAGTTACACAATATTGAAGTCATGTGTGAGCACAGAGAAGTCGCTGGCGCATCAAGGCCTCATGCTGGGTAACATTTTCAAGTGCTGACACTTGCATGTTTTGTTACTGACCTCAGATGAACAGATTGGGGCCCAAGTCCTTACCCAGGCAAAATCCCTGACAACTTCAGTAGGATTTTTGCCTAAGGACTGCAGGAGTGATTCAGCCCAATGTGAGAACTAATGTCCTAGAAGCTTTATCTACGCAGTACGCTAATTATAGACCCAAGGTTGACATCTGCAGCACAAACCTATGCATTTTGCAACCCAAACTTCTCTGTGAAGAAGAGGACAACCACACAACAAAACCAAAGCTGATCTATCATTTCCAAAGGCCTTTTAGTAAGTGTTGTCAAACCATAGTATTTATATTAAGAGCAGTATATGAGCTACTTCAAAAGACAGCACAGTAGTAAAACATCAGTGGGGCTGAGTACATGGAAGCCTTTTTCCCCTAGAAGAAACTGGGGGTGTAGTGAACACCAAAAAAGCACTTCTTTTGCCTCTCTCTCTCTCCAGAGGAAAGAGAATAAATCTATCACAGCTACTAAACTCCTTGTGAAACACCTATCAGGTGCCCTTGCGAAATGCCTGCAATGGTTGGCACTGCAGCTAATCTTTTCCTAGTTACCAGATGATTCTTTTCCACATCAGTGGACAATGATAAAAGTAGATGACATTGTGCTTTCTTCCTTTTTAAAGGAGGTTTTGACAGATAATAAATCATTTTACAACACTGGCTTTTATTTCCTTGTATTTACACATGGAAAGCAAAATACAATCAGGTTGTAATGATACCATTCCTAAATCACCAACTGATCCTGGAGGAACTACATTGATAAAGGTTTCGTTTTCCAGCCTGTGACTCTTACAGCTTTTGCTTAGATGATCTTAAATCCCATTTGAGCACCTTGGTTGGTTTTTAATTGCTTTTTGACAATATGCAAAAATCCTCTAAAACATCAAGCTGTACATGCCTGTAAAGGAGTTGTTGCCCTTGTCCTTCCATGTGTATGTGAAATACATTGGGAAAAATTCTGTTGATGAAGCTAGAATAAATCAGGGTGAACTGACTTATCTAGGGCTACAAAGATGATCAAGGGAGTGGAGCATCTCCCTTATGAGGAGCGGCTGAGGGAGCTGGGTCTCTTTAGTTTGCAGAACAGGAGACTGAGCGGAGACCTCATTCATGTTTATAAATATTTAAAGGGTGAGTGTCACGAGGATGGAGTCAGGCTCTTCTCGGTGACAAACAATGATAGGACAAGAGGTAATGGGCACAAGCTGGAACACAGGAGGTTCCACTTAAACTTGAGAAGAAACTTCTTCTCAGTGAGGGTGACAGAGCACTGGAACAGGCTGCCCAGAGAGGTTGTGGAGTCTCCTTCTCTGGAGACATTCAAAACCTGCCTGGACGCCTTCCTGTGCAACCTCATCTAGGTGTTCCTGCTCCGGCAGGGGGATTGGACTAGATGATCTTTTGAGGTCCCTTCCAATCCCTAACGTTCTGTGATTCTGTGACTTGCTGTCAACAGACAACTTCAAGCGTGTTCTATTAAACAGGAGATAAAAACTAACTCAGTACATGATCTTTTTGCTCATAGAGTAAGAAGACATTAGTTTTAAGGCAGTGATGCTCAAGACTGAATTTAAAATAGACATGTTGTAAATATACTCTCTCATTTTCCCCTTTGCATCTTTCAGGTTAATTCCCACTTCCCCATTAAATTTCAACATAGAAAATGGACCAAGAATTTTTTAGGCCACTCTGAAATTTTAGCCTGTAACTAAGTCTTTGAAAATCCCGTTATGTACTTTCTATCTTAGACATTATCCCACATCATCATACTATTTTTTCAGGCTAAAAGTAATAAGCTGCTTCCTTGTCAGTACACTAAGCACATGATTGAAGGCCACAGAGCAAGCTGACATACAAAATCACTAAATGTAAAAATCAAACAAGTTGGCGTACTTTTAGCTTTGTGTCTGGATTAGATCTGTACACAAAACTCTCTCTGGACAACAGCTTCACACTGCTAATTTTCCCAAAGGGTTGCACAGGATTTAGTGACAGCTTTCATTAAAGTCAACAGAAAGTATTTGGTGCATAGCCTCACTGAAATCAACGGAGTCTCCTTGTGGTTTATAAGTTGACTTTGCAAAAGAAAGTCAAGTCAATAGGAACTGGATAGATAAATCCTGAAAAGCCTGAACTTTCAGACAAAGGTGGGTATGCTTTCATCCCTGTTATATAATACAGTCAAACTATGATTGGAGCTCTTGGGAATAAAACCATTTGGATTGAAATTACTGAAGCTTCTATTTCCAGAGTTCTCAAAATCTTTCCTTCTATTTGAAACAACAGCTCTCCTGTTCTCATTTCTGGCCCAATGTTCAGAGCACAAAACGTTTCCCATGAAAGACACAGTTTTCCCAAAAGTTCTAATGGTCCAAGAGGTCCCACTTTTGGAGCTGAAAACTTCCTCCATGTCTCAAAATAATTTTCTCATAGGTAACGAGACTCTCATAAGCCGGTGATTAAATGTACTCTACTGCCTAGACAAGTCTAGTGCTGTTCACAAGAAATACTGGCTGTAGGAGTGAGACAAAATCTGTGGTCCATCAGAAAGTTAGGTTGCAGGTGATTCCTTAGGGACAGTGAACTCAAACGTTAACAAACATTTCCAAAGGTCACTAAGGCACTACAGTAACTGCTCTGAAGGTGAAGATTCAAGAATATTTCATTTTAAACAGCTTAGTTTTTTACATGTTTTAAAACCTGCCTGTATTTCTGTATTTTTGTCTTCAGTTGGGCACTTTCTATTCCCACTTTAACTGAGGCATAAATCTGCATGTAGAGTCAACCTCCTTCCCACACCTTTCATTATTTAATGTACTATCTGAAGTATTGCTATATTCTTTTGATAGGCAACACATTGACTTCTACTGTTTTTTACCTGCTGTGTTACATAAAAATCTGATTATCTACTGCCATCAGTCCCATTACAATAGAGCTCTAGAGCATGATTAGATTTTAAATTTTTATAGGGTAAGCTACTTGCAAGGCAGCTTTTGAATTTACAGTACTACTGTAGATATGACTTAACTAAAGAATGAGTTGTCTTGAATCACAAAATGCCTTTGCTATCAGATTTCAGGCCCAGCAGTGGGCTCTGTTACTCTCAGGGACTCTGTTGACATTAGTGTGGTCATACATTGCAGATGGCAGCACCAAATAGAACGGAAATAGAAGGAAACAGAGGGAGGGCAAAATCCAAGCAGTCAGAAATATAAAATGACTTCTTCTTGCCCATTCATGGCTTTTTCCTGACCCCAGTGCAGTCAGTGGGAGTTTTGCCAATTATTTTCAATAGGAGCAGAATCTGGGTTAGATTGAGGTTTCTTGCTTCTGCCCACAGCAACATAGATGCATTCCAGAGCACTTTCAGGAAGAAAAAAAAAAAGGGCAAATTCCCAGTTACTGTGGCAACAGGAAGGATGATCTCTTTGCTAACATGTAATTTTGAAATTCAGTAGCTGTTTTGTGCCATCACATGTGTTTCTCTCCTCTGTCAAATTAATGTTTTCTTCCCGTGAGGAAGGCCCATCAGGGAAAGGGCACAGAAGAAAACCATCAACACAAACAGACTCCAGAAGCCTTTTCACATTTCCCACCTCACATCTGCCATAATGGCAAAATTATGTTTGCAAACAACGAGGAAAAACTGCCTTAAACATGTACCTCCCAAAACACAGAGAATTAAATCAGCCTGCTCTGTGAATGCCCCTCAATGGATGTGAGAGATGAATGGTAACAAAATGGCCTCAGAAGAATCCTAAAATCTCTTCTATGGAGAGCATCAGCTAAAGGCTGCACAGATTGTCCAACTCTGGCTGCATTTATCTTTGTTTCTTAACCTTTTCTCCACTAAGGTCCTTGTTGTTGTAGTCCTCGGACTTGTTGACTATTTCATTAAGGGCTGTAAACACCTGCTGAGATTTAGGGCAAGGTTTTACAGTTTCAGGAAAGCAGTGGTATATACAAAATATGACTGATGATGCCCTAAGGACTGGCACTGGCAGACAAACCATAATCAGGATGCAAATGAATTTCTCTTTCCTTCCAACTTGTGTTCTCTGTTTTACAGGAGGCAGTTCCCATGCTGACAGGCAGGTAGCCCTATCCACGGACAAAGAATACAGCAAAACCTGCCTCTGCACTCAAGGACAGTGAAGAGACTGGAAACATATATTCTCTGTGTTTGGGATTATTTAGTTTATGTAGAATACCTGGGTCAGAGCCCAAACTGCTGAATCTCAGAGTCTACATTAGCTGAGACTCTAGTTTAGTACGTATATTTTAATTAAACTTCTGAACTCTTCTGATATTCTTTATTAAAAAAACCCAAACCTCCAAACAACCTCCAAGGGGAAACTGAGGAAGCAAAAACTGATGTGATTTCTTTAAAGTAATGGTGTGAGTCACTGCCAGAGTTCAGGAAGGAGGCCTTGCCTCCTGAGCATCAATACAATATAACTGATGCAAAGGCAATCCTTGAAGTTTTTTGAGCTTAAACAACAGCTTAAGGGGGTCTGAACTGCCCTGTGCACTTCAGTGAATTGTTATCCGAAGGGCTTATGGCTGATACCCTAAGAGTAATCATTATTAATTAAATAATCACTGAACAAAGCATGCTTGAAAGGGACAGTAACACTCCTCTGTGGAGTTCAGGGTGTTGTATTAGGGACAGAAGGCAGTGAGCTTCGAAGAGCACTTGAAGAAAAGCACCCTGAAGCTGCATATGAGGCAACTGGGCTCTTTCAGCAAAAGCCAAACACAAGAAGACAAGGAAGTAACTGGAGCCTCAGCGATACAAGCATAGCACAGCTAGTAGGTGGTATTCAAGTGTCTTGGGGGCAACTCAAGCCAAAGGGACTCCTGAGGGCATTTACAACTATGCCATCTGTCCCTTATAGTTGGAGCTTATTTTGTAGACATTTTTTGGAAGAGAAGTGATACCATCTTTCTCCCTGAGTTTAACCCTACTGGTGATTGACTGCTGGCATGAGTGCCAAAACATTCAACGCAGTAGATAACACTCCAAAAAAATCCAACCAACCAACCAAAATACCCTGTCACTTACTCATGGTACATTTTCTGTGGTATTGTCTTAAGCTGAAGCCATTAAGAAGAGTCTCTGTTTCTCAATTTTACTTTGTTACACAGTGCTCATTCAATCAATTTTCTAGCAGGTCTATCCAAAATCAGGACAGCTTCAATGTGACTCAGCTTCAGGAGGGCAGACAGGCCTTGTCAGAGCTGGTTAGTAAACCAGTCTCCAGCACCTGAGTGGGTTGAGGTGGTGCAGAAGGCAGTTTGTAGGCAGTAGGATAAGCAAGATACGGAATCACATAGGTAGGCATACTAACCAGACATTTCTTCCCGTGTGACATACATGACAGGTAAGCATGTCAACCAATTAAGTGAGTATGACACCTTAGTAGAGGATGTCAGCAAGCTGTTTGGCTTTGAAAATACATTTGCACTTGTCACGTGAATAAAGATTGAAATGCAGAAGTATTAAGAAATACAATAGAACTTAAACAATATGGAACATGAAATTGTGCAAAAGCAAATATGACTGCCTACTGGAAAAGAAAAAAACTAACATGATTTGTGGAATACAAGAGGCCAGAGTGTAAGCTCCACAACTTTGCTGGGTGGGGGCGTACATCGAGGTATTTTTATTGGCTTCGGAGTGGGAAGTGTTGCTCTCTACCGTGTGTACCCAGAGGCTATTTGCTTCCTCACCAGAGGATGGCAGCACAGAGATCCTTTACTTCCATAGTCGGCGAAGCCTGTGGCGGGAAGACGAAGGTACAGCACTGGATAGTACACCAAAGCCAGAAGAAGGATTAATTTGGCATTCATAGATGCAGGCCACAGGTGCTAAGAAGAACACTCCTATCAACAGTCTGCTCTAAATGGGGCACATATATCAGAAAAACAGGCAAATAAACTTCATGGAGTGACCTGTTTACTTGCTCTCTGCTATTGTCTCGTGCAGAGAATTTTCTTTGCGTAACAACTGTCCCCACTACATGGCCAAAATCAGTCCACAGCCTTCCTTCACATCCTGAGCAACTCCTCTCAACAGAGGCATAATTGCACTGTTTAGTGTTAGGCATCACATCTGTGCTCAAGCCTGGACTGTCATGTAACAAAAACAGATAATGTGACCCAAAGCCACAAGGTCACAGAAATGACACGCTGTGTACTAGGAACTAGCCAGCAACCACCGCCCTTAGACCTGGCACTTGGAACAACCAATGGCATTGAAGACACTGTATTCAGTAACAGTTTGGAAAAGAAATGGGTAACAAGTTAGTTTGCTAATAGTATTTAATTCTAACATTAACAGCCAACTGTGAGAAACTAGACAATTTGTCAGATGTAAGAGGACTAATTTTATAAACCATGTGTTACAAAACTCACCTTATTGAATTGAACAGGAAGAACTGAAAGCAAGCTGAAGATCTGTTATTTTTCAGTACTTAACATCATCACCCATACAAGGAACTTTCAGCTTAAATGTGGATTGACTCTACCCCATAGCACATGTAATGAATCTACATCTGACATATCTCACAACTTTTTTACCAAAGCAGCATTATTTTTGTGTTAATTACAAAGGAAAAACTTCAAATCTGCTAGTAATCAAGGTGAGTTCTCATCACACTACCTTACCACTATGGCTACACTTTTCTTTAGCAGGCACGTCTTTAAGAGGAAGTGTGATAAACACGACTCAATTCCTACTGAAGACAAAGGAAAGGCTCCTGGTGATTTCAGTGGAGTTGTGTGCAAATCAGTTCTTGGCCTCCCCACTCAGATGTCATATAAGTACACCAACCAGAGCCTACTGTGGTAGTGGTTTGGTTTTGGTTTGTTGTTTGGGGTTTTTTTTTAAATAGTGAATTCTGTCTACAAATTAATTTGGAACACCAGACATCACCTTCCATGTATTATATGCCACAAAGTAGCAAATTTTGGCCATGAATAATAAATCCATTTCTGATTTTAAACTGTGAAAGTAAGCTATATGCCCTATGAAGACACCACTGTAAAAATCAAAATAACCTGATCTGAAGAAAACCTGAGCAAGTCACCCCTGTGACTACTTCAAATTCTGATACCTAATTATCATATGTATATCCTATGATATTAATGACCCCACATTTTTTTTCTAAAGGAGCTTCAATGTTCTGGCAGCAACAGGGAGTAGTGGGTACTCCCCAAAAGATCATGAGCAACTGATACAAATCTTGCTGTAGTCTGTAGGCACAACTTTCCCATGGCCAATCTTCCTCTTACTAGACTACATGTTTCTGACTGGATCATCCTGTGGATTTTGCTTGTTTAGTAAGAAGGATGATCTCTAGTGAAATGTTTCATGCCTTCTCTTCCAAAATCAAACTAGGAAAATGTACATTTCTGTAATGAAAGCCCTGAGTAGAGCCAGTGTCTGTTAACTGTGTAACCATCTAAACGTTTCAATTATGACATTTCCCAGGGTCATGACCTGCAATAGTAACTGCGAGGTGTTTCTGAAATGTTACATAGCCTGTATTGGTAAAAGAGGAGATGGAAGAAAATTCAAGAAAGGTAACGAAATACAGGAAATTGCTGCTTTCTTTCAAGCCATTCCTTCTTCAGGATTTCTAGTAAGATCAGATAGTTGGTGAATTCTCACTTTGCACAAGAATAAGAGATAATTTCCTTACAAGAAATGTCTGAGAGCTTAATTCCAGCCTGGCAAAAGCAAACACAGTTACACTGATTTCAATGGAATTACAGACGGGCCACTTAGTGTATAACAGTGTTGATTTGGTCCTTCTCCCGTACTGTAGCTCTGCTTTGCCTAGAAACCTTTGCTTTCAAAGTAATTCACCATGTGTAAACATCCTGCAACACTAAACTGCAATTAAATAAATGAGTAGGAGATAGATGTATATCTTAAAACTTATCTCAGTAGTAGACTTCAACAGCAAGTATCGATCTTTATTCTGTTTAATATCAGGATCTTATGTCTATATCACAGACAAGAAACTTAGGACCTGCAGAACAATATCAGCTGTTGTACAAGTATTTCTTCTTCCAACAGTTTCCTACAAGCATTAAACTGGGATCATGTATAAACATAGTGAGAGTCTCAGGAAGAACTTGTTCTTCCTTATAAGCCATCTCAGCACTACAGCAGGTGGGCACAGGATCTCTTGTTAAAAGCACATACAGTGAGAGAGAGTGAGAGAGAGAGACAGAGACAGCAGAAAATTGCTTACTGTTTCGAGGCTTCTCCTCATCCATGCCTTCATCTTCATTTTCTGGGTCAATATCTTCTGCTTGAGTTATCCAGTCTAAGTATCCCTTCAAATCCTCCTCTAGCTGTTGTTTTTCCCGTAACTTCTGGAAATCGCCCCGAGCTTTAGCCTTCTCTCTTTCTTTGGAAAACTCCCTAGCAAGAGGGAGGGAGGGACAGGACAAGGGCGGAGGGAAGGAAGAGATTGAAAAACAATGGGTTAGACTGATTTCCACTAGAAAGTCTCCACATCCTGTGTAGCACACCCAGCTTTCTCTATTCTTTCAAGACAGACACATGAATGAAGTATCCTTGCTAGATACACATGTGAAACAGCTGGAGTGTCCACATTTTTACCAATGCTTAGGAAAAGATGAATATCTTTTTTTTAATCCTTTCATTCTCAACATTTCATTGACAATTCAAATAAAACACATATGTAACATTTATGTACAATACCATACACTTTCTAATATTCTTTACCACTTGACATTCTCCATAAATATCTATATGAATAATGGTTAATTTAATTCTACGATGAACTGTTTGACAATAATCTGATATCTGGAGAGTGAGATGGTGGCTCTAATTTTTAGCCAGGTTTCAATCTGTCTTTAAGATTGGGTGTAATCACAAGTAAATTGGGCTAATTGTAAGTGTAATTAATGGTACTCAAAATTCTGTACATATTTAACTACAGGCAATTTTACCTACAGTACGAGACAACATATTTAAAAACTCAGACCTCAATGTTTTTCTGCAGACTTTCAGTATTCAGGGCTGTTATCTGACACAAAATATATTTTTCAAATTTGAAGTTGGGTAGACAAACTTGATAAAGTACGGGTAGACAAAACTAATAGATTCTGTCAGAAAGCGAACTAGGGTAGACATCTGATAGTTTTGTGAAAAAACTATTGGGAATAAAGCCTTAAAACAGGAACAAGAATTTCATGTTGCTTAGTTATGAAACTGGGTAATTGTTTTGCCTTCTTTTTGGCTATGGCGCTGTTTCTTCCTCTCTTTCAGAGACACCTATACTGCATTATTTTTCTTCTAGAAATGCTGACCATACCTCTATTTAGAGATTCTCCTGTGGTTCTAAGCCAGGTTTTAATGTTTGTATTTTTAAAAAGTAAGCTTAATGATTGTGAAAAGTGCTGGGCCAAGAGCACTTAAGCATTAAATCTTGTATCTGCTGAAGCAGATCACTATATAAGGCACACACAGCAGATACTATAGCCTACTGTTTCTAGAAATGAGAGGTAAAGTAATTCTCTCCAGTGCATTATCCATTACCATTGCTGGTGACTGTCAGCAATGAGTGGATTTTAAAACAAAAACCTCCACCTAATATTTGTCCTAGCTTTGCTGTTGCAAAAACAAATAGGAAACCTACTACTAACTTTGGTAGGATAATATTAGGATTATGAAAATCCTACCCAAAATATTAATGAGTGCCACACAAAGTGTCCTCTAGCAGCTGAGATGGAGGTGAGTTTCTAACAGTGATGGTGAAGTACTTCTCTCCTGTCTGGTACAAAACCCACTGAAAGATTTCTATTGACTTCACAGGCTCTGGATCAAGTTTTCAGTATTATAAGCTGTGCACAGAACCAGCAGCAGAATGAAAGTAGGATGAGGTCTTCATTTCAAACTAAAGTATGAGACAAAGTATGCCTGTGTGATCTTCACTCCTGTCACATTGGTGAGGATTCAGTCCACCCCATGAGACCGTGATAATGAAGGTGGAAATGAGAAGAAGAATCATTGGCATTTCAGGCCTGAAGGTAGATTACAGTCAACCTTGGGACCAAACTTAGCCACAAGGCAGAAACAACTAATGCAAGCATGGCAAGAACAAAAAATCAATTTTTCTCATGCTGGGAGTACTATTTTGCTATTAAAAATGTAAAATAAATGAACAAAATGACCCCCAACAAGAATAATAAAAACTGCACAAAGAATTTTAGAAAAATTCAATCAATAGCAGTTATATTTTCTGCTTTAGTAACATCTTTCCTCTGGGTCTGACATTCCAACTTAAGGAATTAACAGTCAAAATAATATCACTGAATGAAGCTATGTATTATTAAGCCTCTTTGATAAATCAAATCCCAGTATTTCAATTGTTGGCTCCTAAACTGGTATTTTAGATCTAGAAGAAGTGAGTCCAATTTTGAAAGGGACTGAGCCCTTGGCTCCAAGTGAGAACTGTTTGTATTAGCATGTATATTAATTGCAAGGGGCTGTTTTAGAAACCCAAGTGGAAAACATCCTGAAACAGCCCAGCTTACAGAAAGAGAAATTCCTACTGTGCACTGAAGCGGATCATTTATGTTAGATGCATCTAAACTGCATGCCTACTTGGGTCTTTTCAGTCACTGTCTCTCTCAAATGAGACTTGAGCTGGAGGGAGAGATGACTAAAGCAACATGAGATTTCAGCATGATGTCTTTACACTGACTGTCTGCATAAGAGTAAATTTGTTACCTAGCTTTTTAATGGCCCAACTGAAAATACTCCGATTGCCTAAATGATCTGCAATTGCATGTCTCTTTCCTTTGTACAGTGTACGATACTCCACATTTCAGATGACTCTCCAAAGAAGACAACTTAGTTAAATTATCTTAATTTCTATGCTCTACTACCATTGAACCACTGAGAACAGGTGGCGCAGGAAATTGCTAATGCAATTCAAACCACCTCCCATGTGGAATGTCAGCCTGTACTCAGGCAAATGTAGTTCAGAATCAAGAATTACTGTCAATGGTCATTTATCATCCCGCACGAAATGAGTTGATGACCTCCGTCCACTTCCTATTGCAGGCAGGTGTGCACATTACCTCTGCCACCATCACAGTTGGCAGTAAATGTTCATTGTTTGCAGTTTCAGTAGGGAGGCCAAGGATCAAATAAACTTTCCGATGGAAGTGCCATCTTAAGTCCAGAGGTGGCCTTCTCAAAAAAGATTGCACTATCATGTCAGGATAAGATTGGCAAAAGTGTGCAGAACTACCAAGCAATTTGCCTCTTTTCATTGAACAAGTGAACATCAGTTTAAGAATCGGTAAATCTCGTTGTTTTTACCAGAATTCAGTTTGCTTCTCTTTCCTTTACTTCTCCCAGAAAATTATGATACATGTTTGTCAATGGGAATACCAAAAAGCAGAGTATTCTGGAGAGATGGTTTTTCTGTGTGTGGACAGAGTGGGTCAAGATCATAAATACAAACACCCAGCTCTGTATCCTGTGCTGTTCCAGAAGAAAATTTCTCTTGCAAATCCTGATGATGGAATATAGGTAAGTCTTGTTTATATCCGATATCAGTATGATTTCTCCCATATAGAGAACTGATGGAAAGTGATCAAAACAGCAGAATTCTACCAGTTCCAAGCTCTTGCTTACTACTAGAAGTGCAGCATAAAACTTCAAATCTCATCCAGCCTGAGAAGTACACCAAGGAATGGGAAGTGCTAGAAGAGGGGACAGAAGACAAGGAAAAAATACTGAAAGTCATAAAAACTGCTCCAGGAGAAGCTACAGCCATAGCCAGCCTCACATTCACTCTGACCTCTTCCTTGGCAGTAAGAGCATCAAAAGCAGCCAACGGAGTTTTCCAGGATCCTCTCAAAGCAAAAGAAACAGTTGTTCTCCTGTCTTCCATTTGCTCTAAGCAACTGCTTGTTTGGCCTGTGTCCTGGGATTTGGATCACTGCTAGGCAAAATATAAAAGAAATGTGAATCTATATGCTCAGGCATGCAGGTCTGAAAGTTGAACCCACACTGCCAATTTTTCCCTCACTAACTGACTGAAACAAGTAACACAGATGTGAACATCTCTGATCTCAAGAGACCCTCAAGAGGGGCTTCACTGCTCACAGCAATGATGTGAAATCCTTTCACCTGGGCTTGATGTGGTCTACTGTGTGATCTGCTGACTGGATATTTCCTGTGGAATACATGCATTTTATATTGTGCTCAGTCAAGGCAGGAAGAGGATTATAGCTCTACACATTAATACTCTGTCATATTATTTATCTTAGCACATGACTAGTAAATTCACCAGGACTGTGAATGGATTATATACCTGAGGAAAAACACATTACAAATGAGCTCTCTAGGCAGAGCAGAACTCAGCATTTGATGCTGCAGGTGTAATCAAGGTGTCTTTGTGAGTACAATTAATTACACTTACATATTCAGAAGTTATTAAAAAAACCCTAAGCTAATCTGTCATTGATGAAGTCTGCTTACACGACATGCTTGGTAAGGTTCCAGAAATAGATATATGGGAAGTGATGCCCAAAATGGATTTACAAAGATGCCCAGGAATGCTGCTTTGTATCTACATAGAACAGACAGGTGGATCATCTACATAGATCAGATTAATAGCAATAGCAAGTCTCTAAAAAAAAAAAAAAAGCTGAATCTGCAAAGTGAAGACACTTCGCAACTCAGCAGAATTTAGAACTACTTTAGAAAGTTAATTGTTTAAGAACTGCTTATTTAGCCCAAAGAAAATTTGGAACATTTCCACCATAATTTCTGTGCTTTTTCATGGATGCACATTATTAAGTTTCTTTTTACTTTTCTCCAGTTGGGAAAAATTTTGCAGAAACAGTGCAGCTGTCGTAACACCGTGAACACAGCCAGAAAGAGTGGACTTCATCTTTGATGTCAGTTCTCTGTACAGAATGTTTCCATCTCTCACCACTAACTGTGGTGGCCTAGCTGCAATATGTTAGGAGGTGGAAGATCTAGGCCTCAAAACACTTGAGTTGAAAAATGAGAGAGAAAGGAAATTCAATTTTTAATTATGTACAGATACACATCTAAGTGTAGGTAAATTGAATCAGCAGTGCTTCAACAGTATGTGCTCCTCAGGGCTGGGCTCACAGGCACTTTTTATCTAATCAGATACCATATAATAAACTCTGTGAATAATCTTTAGCCACTGTACTATATGGTCCTTGAGTGCACCTCTGATATAACAGATCATTTTCCCTCTGTCAGCTGGTCATTATCTTCCACTATTGCTGACATCCTTACCTGCTGATCAGAGTATCCACCTGGAGAAGCGAGAAGCTTATGTTTTAAAACTGTACCCAGAGTATCACTCTCCAGATATTCAAACACAGACTATTGCCTGACACTTCATTACTGCGGACTTTTTCCTGCTCCCATTACTGCCTGGCAACACTTCTCTTTACAGCAGCTGTCTTAGTGTCATGTCTCCTTCAATGGACTAATGAAGACAGTAGTAATATCTCCTGCAGATCTGCTATTACCTGGCTCTGAAGGATGGCCAATGGTGGATCTTCTTCTCCAGTCCTACTACTGCCCTTCCTATGTTTTAGGCCCAAGTACTGAGGACATAATTTCGTAAGACATCAAGTCCTCTATCCTGCTCAAAGACTACTTTCCCTCTTGTATGACCAAAAGACAGTGGGCTTCAGGACTCAGGCAACAGGTACAGGCTCTGACCAAATTCATTTAGAGCTCAATAAAGGAGCCAGGATGGTAGAAACAAAGAAAAAGAGGATGCATAAAAGTCCTCATACCATATTTATCCATGTACATAGAGTGGCTGTAGGAACCCAGTCATGCCCAAATAGGGAATTAGGAGCCTGATTCTAGGAGATATTTTTTTAAAAATATTGTGAGGAATGTTTGCTGGCTTGATTCCTCTAATTATGTGGCAACCCAGGGGCAGTAAATTTTTTAACTAGTGGGGACAATATCAATTGTTTTTAATCAAAGCTATTAAAATGATTCTTTGCAGTGAGGTTTATACCACAGAACTGAAATACAGCTAAGTGTCTAGATGTCTTAGGAATGCCTAAACACTAGAAGGAATTCTCCTTCTTCTCTGTTCATCCTTAGAAAAGGTCAGAAGGAAGCAATCTTTTCTCCCTGCATCATTCTAGGCTTGTAATCTGCACAAAAGAAAAGATGTGCTTATTGAAGAAGAAACAAGCCCAAGACACACTCTAGGGAAAACAGTCTCCCATTAGGCTGCGCTTTAGAGACACTAAGCAATGTGAAAATTTCTCATGTGAGAAGACATAATTGGGCAGGAATCTCATCCCACAAATGGGAAGGGATTTGCTCTCATTCCTCCTTCAGTCCTACTGACTCTTCCAAAAATTTTCCTGTAATCACCTTTTTCTGTGGTGAACGGTATGCCTCGCCAACTGGGAAGCACAGCGTTGACCTCTGCCCACAGAGAACAGGTAGAGGTTTTAGGTAGAGGAACATGTTACAGGCAAAGAGTTGTCTTCTATTCTTTTGATTTAGTCAAAAGACTCCTTCAATGCCATTAGGAATGCTGTGTTTTGCTATTGGCATAGCAATAGCCTAGGCCTTCTATTAAGGTTCCTGAGATCAACCCACCACTGACCGTTGTTTTGGTAACCAGAGAGTAGGAATAGAAATACAGATTTTAAAAAATAAACAATAATAAAACATTTTCCTGGTACTGCTTACCCGCTAAGTACACCGAGAACCAAGTTAAGTACAAAAAATGACCCTATGATGATTAGTGTAACAAAATAGATCCAGGGCCAGTCCCTTCCTATGGCATCATTGACCTGGAAGAGTGGAATGATAATTAGTGAGACAAGCTCAGATTCTGAGCACTGCAAGGCTCCAGCCAAAGAGATCCCAAGTCACCAGCAGTAAGATTTTCAATAGCCAGTTTTCTGAAAATTTATGACAGGTTAACATTAGCAATTCTGAATGCCCTGAGGCTGAATTTATTTGTCAGAGAATAACACCTCTTTTGTTACCTGTGTTGTTATTTGCAATGTTTTGTTAAAATATTTGAGATGTGAAGCTTCCTTGGATTCAGATTTTTAATCCTTCTGAAAGAATCCTGGTGACAGGGAAGAACCCTTATTATGGAGTCTTGCCCTGTAGCATTGGAAAAAGGACACCAAAACTGTCAGCTTACCCGCTCAACACACCAAGAACCAGATTTAGAACGAAAAAGGATCCAAAGATGACCAGACTGACAAAATACACCCATGGTAACTCATAGCCCATAGCGTCCTGCATCTGGAAAGACGAAGGAAAGTTAGAAGACAGAGAGGGAAAGCAGAAATGATTAGGCAAAGGAACAGATGGAAAGGTTTGTAAACAGAGCCTGTCGTTGGTTTACACATAATCATAGCAAGTGTTTCTGTATGTTCTTTCTGATCTGACTGCTCCTTTGATTGCTTTTTTTCCTCTAGCTGTTTCCTTACAGGCAATGATTAATATAGGCTGAGATATAAACATTTGCCGTAGTGGCACTTCTTTGGATGCTCAAAGCTGTGGACTTTCACTTTCTGGAGTTGACTTACAGCATCACAAGAGTCCACCCAATGACTTCTAAACTTCTAACTACTGCACATACATATGACTCTTTGCTGCTAGTGAAAACGTTGCTAGTTTTTGCTAAGCATTGCCACAGCGTGTTGCCAAAACACACTAACTTCCCATGTGTAGCACAGGTATACATACCTCAGAGAGAAGCATGTGGTAATTGTGGGTACATACTGATCTTTCCCTGGCAACGCTCTGGTAATCTTCATAGTTTGCCACAGTGAGGGCAGTAGCTGTATGCTTTTGAGGAAGGTTCTTTCAAGGCCCACTATGTTTGGACCTGGTCAAGTGTTTTCTAAAGCTTTCTCACAAACTTCCTTTCTCTCCTTGAAGGAAGAATCTCTCCTTCAAAACATAATTCCTACACAACTTAATACTCAGAGAATTTGAGACTGTAAACTGAAGACCATGAGCATAGGTCTGGCTTTCACACTACTTTAAGCATCTGCAAATGAAGCAAGCAGACTATTGTTTTAGCCCCAGAACCTGTATTATGTGTAGAGCAAATCTAGCACATAAGAAGATATTGTATATATTCTAAAAGCATCTAGTACATAAACACTGTTTTATCTTTAAGTCTCCTTCAAAGTTCAAAATTTTGGAAAGTTGCTGGATACCTTAATAGAATGTCACTTTCATGATGGTATCAAAAATATCAGAGTACCTTCTTTACTTTTTATAAACACTTATCTCCTGAGCCAGACATAGCATCATTAGAGAAACAGATGGTGGTTAGCATTTTTGGGAGCACTAAAATGATTTATTAATGTAAATTTCAGACTTAAAAGTATCTAAAGGCATAATGTAGCCTAGGTTCCTTTGTTTTTCATGCTTTCAAATATTTTATCGTATGTTGTCCTCTCATTCCAGCAAAATGCTCTCTCCTTTGCAAACTAAGCATTTATTGTGATCACAGAAGAAATATTCTTCCATACATGGGCACTGAGACACACTTCAGGTGAAGCGATCTGACTCAAGATTCGTAACAACTCGGGAAAGGAATTTCAGACCTTCAGTAAGACAAGGCAGGAGAGTAACACTAATATAGTCACTTCTTTGTGGATGGAAGTCCATTACTTACTTTTCTTACAAAGTACAGTCACTAAAGCCCTTTGTCTGGCAATAGTCCATAGTCAATGGACCAATCCAGAACTCTATCTCAGGGCTCCTTCAGCTGCAACTGAACTGGACTCATTAAAAATAACCTCAAAATCTGCCTCTGTGAAAACAGTTCATCAGCTCCTTCCTCAAAGGATTAATACATTTGGTGCTTGGAAGAG
>NW_010199789.1:131390-162657 GCF_000695765.1 Mesitornis unicolor
CTGAACATTTAACATTCCCTAAGCATATTAACCAGCTTCCCTTTTAATACTTCTAGAGAATTGTTCAGATCGTTCATAAATAATACTAATTATTCTTTATATTTGCAAGCCACATTTCATCCCACATGACCTAAAAGTAGACACCTTTGGTGTGAAACACATCAGTGCTTTAAAGAGAATAAAACAACATGATATATGAAGATAGAAGCAAATATTCGCCTGAAATCACAGTGGAGAAATCAGGCAGACAAAAATGTAACTGCCCAAGCTGGAATTAAGTGAGGAAATGAGACTTGACATCCTCTCTCTTCTGCAAAGAATGCCACTATCTATATAAAGCAATCCACACAAACAATGAGTATGGACGACTTTGAAAAAACTGCCGTAAAAATTTACCAGTGCAGGCACAATGACTTCCCACTAATCATGATAGTGATAAAACAAAGCCTCAGCCATACGGTATTTATTTATCATCAGGCTTTTTTGGTCAGCTGGGAAAGTCAGCTGGAAAAGTAGAACTTCTCAAAGCTTTCTAAATAGCTAATGCCAGGTACAGAATTCAGGTGCATGTCAGGGTGCCTTTTGTACTACCCTGGCATGAAGAAATTTTCAGATGGCAAGAAGCTTCCAACGTGGCCTGGTAAAGTATATAACTAGAGTATAGTGTACTCCTGCTACTCTCAGTGCCTGCACAATTGCATAATCATTGTACCACCTAGTATCAGCACAAATTAGTCCTGAAAAATGGACCTGCATTCTGGTACAGCAAAGCATTTGAGAATTCTCAGACTGAACATTTAGAAGGTCAGCTTTTCATCTCCTTTCTATTGCCCAGTCATATATGTAACAGAGAAGCTGAGAGGCAGAGACAGTGATAGCTTCTCAAGTATAGAGAAATCATCAGTATTTGGCAGACAGCTGAGTCTGTCTCTCTGTTGCTGGACTCCCTATGCTTGGTGCTCTCACATCTCATTTTCTTTAGTAGAAGGCGAGATTATTCCATACATCATGGGACTGAGCCACAGGTAACAGGAATGTATATTGATATAACATTAGGTATTTGGTAAATTATATTTAAAAAGCCTTTTGATAAGGAGACAGTACACTGTGAGCTTACTATTTGCTCTTGAAAACCATCTCTGGAAGAAATGCAGAGATACAGGCTGTTTGCAGAATTTGGGGGGAAAAAAGAAATAAACTTACTCAAAACAGTAACAGCAATGTACCAACATTTAAGATACATTAAATTCTTGGCTAAGATTGTATCCTTCCAAATATCTGGAAGTGCTTCCTCCAAAATGGAAATACCCTAGATATTCAGGATGGACTCTCCTCAACTGAACAACGCTCCCATAGAGTTATCATTAAAAACCTTGCACCTGGGTTTGAGTGAAACTGCATCCTGGAAACTTATCACCATTCTGTGAATATGTAGCTATTTATCACATGTGTATGCATACACATGTCCTGTTGACTGCAGCTGGAGGCTTTCACTGCAAGTGTAACTTAGGTGGTAGAGCTGATTTTTCCTAATTATGCTACTGAAGTGGAGAAGATGAGGGTCATGACAAGATCAGGAGGAGTGTTACCATTTGCATGCTTCTAAGTGCAGAAAATGACATCTTCAGAATATATTTTATACTGTTGGCTACAGTGAACAAAAAATGGTTCAGTTATAGGTGACCTCTCCAGGACAGACAATACAACTCCTGATACACAGTCCAACTCTCTTGTCATTGAGTGCACTTGTTCTCCCTGAGTGTTTACTACTTAACCATATGAATCTCAGCAGAAAAAGTTGATCATCCTCTAAATTTACAGTTCTGAACAAAGACTATCAGCCAGTGTAGGTTTGAATTATGATATTCCATCTACAGTAGTCAAGGTGATTGCAACCTGATGTCAACTTAAGCATGAATGGAAGAATTGTTAGGTCAGCTAGAAGCACAGCATTGGTGGGAATCTGCAGTTTATCTTTTATAGAAGTAATTCCACTGAGTCAAACTACCTGACCTTTCACAGCTCACATCTCAACACTCACATCTCGCTATTCTCAACAGTAAGAAAGATGGTATATTTCTGAACATTAATGCATCATCATTCAAAGACCTCAGAGATAAGGATCTTCAATTCCTTCTCATAATTTGCTACATTCCCTCTCTGGCACTGTGGGGGCATCGTTTTGACTTACTATGCTTCAGCTTAACAATCTGCAAAGTGGGATGCTACCTTGCCTCACTGGGTACTGTTAGAGAAACCACTCAGTGTCATAATGTAGAAAGGGTATTTCAGCATAAGTGAGGTCTGGTAGACCTTGTGTGCTAGGAAAGAGCTCTTCCTTTGCCAAGCACCCTTAATTGCTACTGTGACTATAGCATTTCAACACCCAGATGAAGGCTTTTCTCCCAATGACACAGAAAATCTTCTAGAAAGAACATCAGGATTTTTAATTCTATAGTTTGCTGATCACAATTACAACCAGCAGCTTCAGTAGGGGCCAAGAAATATTGTGCCCATATCTTCTGGTACTTCAGAAGACATAGGTGCAGACATATTGGTAAACCCACAGGAGATATGCATGCTTTAGAGATTCCACCTCCCCCCGCCCCAAGAATAACACTCTGGCACATTTTGCAAGTATCTCATCCATTACACAGGCATCATACTTCAAGGATAACATTAGAGGCATGTTACCTATTAACATAATGGTTGAGCATCACCAAGCACACAACAAAGGTCTTTCAGTAACTTAATGAAAGGGTTGTCAAAGCACTGGAACAGGTTGCCCAAGGAGGTGGTTGAGCCACCATCCCTGGAAGTGTTTAAAAGACAGCAGATGTCATGCTTAGGGACATAGTCTAGTGGCGGACATAGGGCTGGTTTGATGGTTGGACCCTATGATCTTAAAGGTCTTTTCCAACCACAACCATTCTATGATTAATGGGATGGGTAGACACAATTCACTAAATTCTGCTGACTTTAAAACTCACACACTCACACCCTGATACTTTGTGCTGAACGTCTTTTGAAAATAAATGAAAGTTACAGGAAAAGTTTAATCCATCATAGAAGTGCAGCTGTCTCTGGAAAGCAGCAAGCTGAAGAAAAGAAATGAAGTCTGTCTTGTTCAGCCACAATACTAGAGAGCTGCAGTTTAATGGAAAGTAAGTTAACTAGAACACCAAGACTAGGCTTCTATCTCTTGAATACATTGCTAATTGATTTCTAATGACTATAGAATGTTATGATAGCTTTTGTTTTAAAATACAAGTCAGGTGCTTCAAATATGCTATTATGAAGTGTATAACCTTTCACAGAGGAACATGAATCAAGGGGAGCAGAGTACTCAATAAAATTAAAGGACAGCAAATTTGGAAGTTTTGTGTAGAAATGCTATTTTACGCAGCCTATCTATGGAATTCACTGCCTCAGGACATGATCTAGCCAAATGTAATGGTTATGGCCAGTAGCAAGATCTCTAGACCTGCTCATATTGGGAGCAGGAGACAGCAGAAAGAAGAGGTTAACTCTTAATTATTGCTGAATACATCTTCCTGCTTGAAGCCTTCATTTTGAAAATGGTCTTTTTCAGGAAAAGTGCTTAAGCACCTTCATAACTTTAAGGATGCAGAGAAGACTATGACAAGGTGACCTGCTTAGTGGATGAGGAAAAGGCTGTGGACATTGTCCACCTGGACTTTAGTAAGGCCTTTGACACTGTTTCCCACAGCATCCTTCTAGAGAAGCTGGCTGGGCATGGCTTGGACAGGCATACACTTCACTGCATAAAGCACTGGCTGGATGGCCAGGCCCAAAGAGTTGTGGTGTATGGAGAAAAATCCAGCTGGTGACCAGTCATAAGTGGTATTCCCCAGGGCTCAGTACTGGGGCCACTTCTGTTTAATATCTTTATCAATGATCTGTATGAGGGAACTGAATGCACCCACAGTAAGTTTGCAGATGATGCTAAGTTAGGTGGCCTAAGTTAGGTTTACCCCTGCCTGAGGGTAAACTGGCTTTACAGAGGGACCTGGAGAGGCTGGATCAATGGGCTGAGGCCAATTGTATGAGGTTCAACAAGGTCAAGTGACCCATTCTGCACTTGGGTCACAACCACCCCATGAAATGCCACAGGCTTGGAGAGGAGTGGCTGGAGAGCTTCCTAGAGAAGGACCTGGGGGTGTTGATTGACAGTCAGCTGAACATGAGCCAGCAGTGTGCCCAGGTAGCTGAGAATGCCAACAGCATCCTGGCCTGTATCAGAAATAGTGTGGCCAGGAGCGGTAGGGAAGTTATCCTGCTCCTGTACCTGGCACTGGTGGGGCTGTACCTCGAATACTGTGTTCAGTTTTGGGCCCCTCACAACAAGAAGGACATTGAGGCACCCGAGAAAGTCCAGAGAAGGGCAACAAAGCTGGTGAGGGGTCTGGAGCACAAGTCTTATGAGGAGTGGGTAAAGGAACTGAGGTTGTTTAGTCTGGAGAAAAGGAGACTGTGAGACCTTATTGCTCTCTACAACTATGTGAAAGGAGGTTGTAGTGAGGTGGGGGTCAGTCTCTTCTCCTTTGTAGCGAGTAATAGGACAAAGGGAAATGGCCTCAAGTTGCATCAGAGGAGGTTTAGATTGGATATTAGGAAGAATTTCTTTATTGAAAGGGAACAGGCTGCCCAGGAGGTGGTTGAGTCACCATCCCTGGGAGTGTCTAAAAGCTGAGTAGAGGTCGTGCTTAGAGACATGGTCTAGTGGCAGACTTTGTAAGGCTGGATCGATGGTTGGACTTAATGACCTTAAAGGTCTTTTCCAAAACCATTCTATGATTCTAAGTGATTTCCTCAGTTTAGATCAAAGATCAAAAGATAGCCTACTGGCAGGCATGGCTCAGATGATACATTAAGGGCCATGCATATACTAATGTGAGATTCAGATATTTATCACTGATAAATTACAAAGTAAAGAAGTTTAGATTAAAACACATTTTTCTTTTTCACTTCCTCTTTCCTACCCTTGTCGTGAATATTTGAGTGAATGCATTTCATTCATACATATGCTCATGGAACTACAGTTTTAAACTCTGCTTAAGCAACACTAGAAACTTTTTTTTAATAGGATGATGCACTGTTTTGCACTGTGAAGTTTAAATGTTTTCCCCCAAATTTTTTAGCCAGAGCTCAGGTACAAAAACAATTAAACAGAGGATGGAACTCCACCCTTCGCAGCTATGCTTGTGTTGATAGTAATAAATAAAAAAAATAAATTATACATTGTAGAGAGTAAGTCTTACATCTCAGGCAAGAGCTGTGTGGCTGGAAAGCACTTCTACTCTTCCATTATTTCTTTGGCTTCCATTATATCTTCATGCTGCTTTCACAATAGTTACAGCTCTGTTTTGCTTCTGAAACTTCACAGACTGACTAAAATGCTTTGCATTCATACAGGCAGAAAAGAAAAAAGATCTCATAAGTAGAAGTAACTAAGGTGAGCTGAATTTCTCAGAAAGTGTATGAATAAATTCATCCAGTGAAGAAGCAAAAATTTGAAAGATTTCTTTTTCTACCTTTTCTCATATCAGATATATTACCTCAACATGAACAGCTGAGAAAAAAAATATTTATCCCAAGTAAGAAAAAGAATATTGCTGGCAGTTCCTAAGAACATCCAACTAATGACTGGTGATAGCATGATTTTTGAGGCTGCTCTGCAAACAAAAAAGAAGCTGTTTGCTCAATGAATCATTCTCTTCTGGTTAACTTCTCAACTGCAGAGCTGATTTGGGCTTAGAAACACCTTGGCTCTGCAGTACGTAAAGTCTTTGCGTTGAAAACTCTTGCTAGTAGTCAGAGCAGGCAGAGGACTTGTGATGGAAAGGTTTGACTCCTTTCTATCTCTCAACAACTTCTCCTTAGAGATACAAGGCATCTGACAACTGTCTCTTTAGCAGTCATGCTCTTAAAGAACTTGTAGATGGGTAATTGGACTGTGACTACTGAGACCATGACACAAAGAAATCCACACCTAAATATACAAAAAAATTGGTATTGTTGGACAGTACTGAAAAAATCCTGCACATTGTATTTTTCTTTGATCTCTAAGCGATGCACTGCTAATGTCATACTTTTTTTTCATGTAATACCTGCGATAAATATATTAATGATGCATTTCGCAGCTTATTGTAAGCCTCAATGTTCTTAATATTACTATTAACAAGAAAATGACTCGTTGTTATTCACAAATTCTAACTTTTCCACAAAACTATAAATGCTTAAAAGAAGCCCCAGAGAGATTTCAATGAGGTGACACAGAACTAAAGGTACAGTAAAAAGGGACACAGTACTAAAATTGACTTTCTATGTATGTGAGGCTCCATAAGCACTTTTACCAATCTGTGGGGCAAACTACAGGACTGCTTCTCAGCACTGAAATCCTACACATCCTGAATCTGTTGTTTGGAGTCCGAATGTTGTGAGGTTGCTGCATATCATGTCAATAAAGAGATGAAAAAAAGCACGTTTTCTCACACTTGAGAAATTCCTGGCTGGTCTCCACATACGTCTCAAGTAAGTCTGCACACAGCCTAAATCCATCTGATTTCACCAATCACAGACAGAGCAAGAAAAGGATCATATTTCCTATTACCCATCATATATCCTTTAAAGCTGGATTTAGACTTAGTGCATTATTATTTTAAGAATGAAGATTCCACCTTGCAGATCCTTCAATATTTTAAATATAATTAATTTACTTTGCTTGCTTGGTTTTTAATTCAGTACTCATATATGTGCATAATTTAAGGCATATTAATAACTCCAGTGAAGTCAATGGTCAATATTATTGATACCAGCAGAAAAAAACTGATATGCGTAAGTGCTCCTCTTGAATGGGATTGGGCACAGAACTGGGAAAAACATAAAGGGAGCTCATTTTCTGATGTTCCTTGGGAAAAATTAGAAATCTAATGTACTTAGTGACTAAAAAAATGACAAAAAAAAATTAAGTATTTCAGTCTATACATTCTAGTGTATCATGAGAAGTCTTAGCACTTATCTTGTCAACCTGAAATACTCTTTCAGCCTTCCTGACTCCTTAAGATAGATGATAAGGAGGGGTAAATTAAGGTCTCAGAGCTGACTCAAGGAAAAAGAAGAGAGATGGAGGTAAAAAACCCACAAAACTCCAAACCTGCTAATAAGCAAAAATATAAAAACTAAAATAAATTAGACTTACTTTTACGGACTTAGGAACAATGGAATAAAATTGCTTCTGAATGGCTTAAAATACACATAAAGGACTCCAGATGCCTTTGCTCTTATTCTGGGTAGAATTTATTTCTAAGCATCCACATCCTAATAGTCTTAAAGGGACTCCAAGCCACAGTTGCTCTTTATGACTGTTCAGAAATACTCCACATTTTGTAGCTGGCACTATCAGATGGATGCAAAGAAGAGATGGGAGAGTTCAACTCAGCTTCAGCCTCAAATGAAGGAGCAGCTCTTGATAAGTTGCTCCTGTTAAAAATAATTTGTTTTGATGATCACATTTCCTTTATTTTGAAGTACTGGAGGAGAAGGCAAATTTTAAACTCAGTTGTTCTCCCCAAGCATTTATTTTAAAGGCTTTTTTTTTTTTACTGTGTTACCTCAATTACGGAATTTTACAAATTCCATATGTGCATTCTATATGTATATATAGACATCCATAACCTTTTTTCATAGTATCTTCAAGAAAAAGGCAAGGCAGAGCTGGATGAAGACAAGTGCACAGGGATCATGAGCCAGGGCAGAGAATGCTCCAGATAGGTTATTCTGCTACATGGTCACTGTAGGATAAAAGCAAGTAACTTAGGAAAGATTCATCATACATGGGCAGTGGGAAGAATAAGGTGATTCCTATGTGTACCTTGGTTCCTCAATTGTTCTGTAAGCTCTGTAATGATGGAGAAAGCAAATTAAAATTCCGCTCTGAGCTAGAAATATTGGCAATTTGTATAGAACTCTGCAGGAGCTAAATGGAGCCATTAACTCAGAAAGGACTGACAGAAACATCAAGGGAAGAGATTAACTTGCAACAGCGAACCCTTGAGAAAGAATCAAAGAAACTGCAGCAATGGAAGATGAGTCCAGAAGAGAGAAGGGGAAGGTGGGCAGAGAGATCTGAGAAGGTGGAGTCTGTAAAGGCTGCTTCTTCACCCCTGCTAACAAAGACTACGTTGAATTTGCTATATATGTCCTCTCCCAAGTACATCTGCTCTGATCCAGGTGTACCATAATTGCTTGTTTATTTTAGAAAAACTTTGGGTATCGCTGCAGTTCATTGCTATGCTGCCTGATCTCCCTGACACAAGGGTGAAGTCTACAGAATGGACCAAGCTTCCTACACAGCACTATAGAGAAGACAAGTGAAAGCAGTGCTGGGCTCAACCTGAGTCATGAGAGCACACACTCCTGCAAAAGATCCACCTCGACTGGCTTGAACTCCTTGGGGAGACTGTGTAAAGCCAGGAGTCCAGCAGAAGAGCCCTACCAGGCTACTGCAACCTGTGCAAGAATGAAGCTAGAGCAGAGATCCAGAACCACTGCCTTCGGCACTTGATCTGTTCCTCAAGCTTGACCATCTGTTAGCTGCTTGATGGCAAAGTGAAAATACGTAAAAGAGCTGTTTGAGCTTCTCTAAAATTATACAGTTGCAGTGGAATGCCATTTAGCCATTATATGAACTCCTTTTAACAAGGAACACATAAAAGATGTGAAGCAAAATGTGTTTGCTTTTAGTTCCATATAGTATGCGGGGAGTGCTCTGCTACTGGTAGAATAGGTTGAGCAGAGCGCAGAGCCACAGAGATGATTGAGGAAGTGGAGCATCTCCCTTATGAGGAGCAGCTGAGGGAGCTGGGCCTCTTTAGCTTGGAGAAGAGGAGACTGAGGGGTGACCTCATTAATGTTTATAAATTTGTAAAGGGCGAGTGTCAGGAGGAAGGAGCCAGACTCTTCTCAGTGATGTCCAATGACAGGACAAGGGACAAAGGGAGCAAGGTGGAGCATAGGAGGTTCAATCTGAACACGAGGAAAAACTTCCTTACTGTGAGGGTGACAGAGCACTGGAACAGGCTGCGCAGAGAGGTTGTGGAGTCTCCTTCTCTGGAGACGTTCAAAACCTGCCTAGACGCGTTCCTGTGTGACCTAGTCTATGTGATCCTGCTCTGGCAGGGGGGTTGGACTGGATGATCTTTCGAAGTCCCTTCCAACTCCTGAAATTCTGTGATTCTGTGAATTTCCCAAGCTTATTTCTTTATAACAGCATTGAGTCATATTTTCAATGCTCATTAAATACCGGTCCCACCTTCTCAAGGATATGCACACTTTCTCAGCTGAGACTCATATAAATAAACCAATTTTCAACCACCTAGCCCCAGATTACTGATACTTGTACGCTGACACTGAATCCTTCCATTGTATTTTTTAGCCCCCAGTATATAACCACTGGATTCCACAACATTATTTAATTCTTTAGCAAAGTTCTATTCATATTCCAGCTGGTTTTGGTTTGGGTACACATTGGTTCATGCAGTCAGCTGTTCTTTAACAGACTGAGCTATTATGGGAAATATAAGGTCTCTGAGAGTTGGAAGAGAATTAAAACTTGCATTCAAATACCAGCAGGTCAAAATGTCTGTGGCACACAATGATTGAGCTGAACTCTTTTTCCACTGCAAGCCATTTCTGTTGAGAATGCTTACTGATCCCATCCTTCTATGGCACAGTAGTTTGTGCTTCCTGGAGAGGTATGAGGGCAACACTGACTTGGGTGTGTTTACTACTGTCTTAATTAAATCTGTAATTCTTCAACTTCAACCGATGGCAGAGACCACCAGCATTTGGCTTCGCACTTTTCATTTTGAAATAGAGGAAGAAAAGTTAGGCTCTCCCTTGTCTTAAAGAAAACAGCAGTGTTACTGTGTTTTGTTTTCACAAAGTTGCAACATTTAGTAGCACTAGTAATGTTCCAAAGGGACATGGATTACCATGACAAATCAACTATCTGAAAAATGGATTTTTCTGACAAAATCTCAGCATATTAAATTTTGTTATTGTAAGTACCTCCAGGAAATTCCTGCAGTCAACTATACTAGTGGGTTAGCTTGTTGGGTGAATTTGCAATTTGCAGAAATGCCATGTAGCAATCTCCAAAAATTATTTGGACTTGTGTGACTTAATCAGGATTTTAATTCTGGCCTCCAGAGGCAAAAGTCACAGAGCTTTACGTGAGTTGTCTTGTTCCCACGTAAATGTGTATAGCTTTTTTTTTTCCTTAAAAAGGAAAAAGGTTGATCTTTGAAAAAGTCATCCAAAAGCCCAAAGGCTATTTAGCCACAGAGCTGATAGTTCCTTCATTATAGCTACTGCAAGAGTTCCATCTCTTACTGCTGTTCAGTTATTTAAAAACCTTTTCATCTTTTAAAGGCTTTGGAAATTCACTCCAAAAGAACAAATTGCTGATTTCAAGCATGAAAACATCCCCTAGGATGGTGGGTTTCCAAATCTAAAGATTTAATTTCATCCTAGAATTCTGGGCTATCCCTTCCTGTCTCTGTTTATTTTGTATTTACATTTGCATGGCTAATTATCCAGAAAGGATTTTCTGTCTATTTTACTGTATCACTGTTTTATAACTGCTTCTATTTATCTCAGTGGAAACTGATAGCAAATTCTACTGCAAGTATATCAGAACAGCACTGATTGCTGCATGAACAGGAATACACAAGCCCATACTTTTCATTGATTTGCATAGTCAATTAAGGCCTTAAAAATAAAGATAAAGCAAAACAGTACTGTAAGCTGTAGATAATCACTACCTTCTTTAATAAGTGGAGGCATAACTGTCAATTCTTTTTTTCGCACTTGATCAGTATATCCCAGTTTGCTTTGTAGTCAGTTCCCAAGCTATGATGTTCCTAGAAATCCGTTTTACATTTTAAATTATGAATCCATTCAGTTGTGAAATCACACCCAAAATTCTCAACTAAAATGTACAATATCTAGAAGTCATAGCACACAGCTAGTAAACCTTCACCTGACAGGCACACTAGCCACACTGTATAAGCCCTAGAGGTTCACTGGAGAAACTACTATCTAAGAGCATGAATGAGGTGCAACTGCATTATCAGCACATTTTCTTGTGTCTTATCAGGCAAGATCAGCACGGTGTCCAAGATTGATATCTTCTAGATATGCTTTAAAAAATCCAGAGTGGATGTTCTGTGGTAAATATTCCTCTGATCGAGCCCTAAACCCTTAATTTTCTTCTTCTGATCACTTTAGGGAGATGTGCCCAATAGTCTTTTAGGCCTCCAATTTGGGTGCAGCTCAGAGGACTTGAGTTAGAAGATAGTTCTAGAGGACCTCATGCATGCAGCTAAACGCTACACTTACAATTGTATGACCACCCCTCGTAATGAGTCCTCAAATCCTGCCCTGGCAGAAATCCCACTGAAATCAATGAATAAAACCAATATTAGTGGACCAATTATCTTTGCAGGCATGGAAGACTTATTAGTTGCCGTAAGATTGGTGAGAGTTTAGTTGTATTGCCCTTTGTCTGGAAAACAAGATGTTGAAACACATTAAATGCAAAATAAATATGAGCTTTATAAATAGCTCTAGAGCTACCACTTGTGTTCAGACCTTGGGCTTATTCCCCTATCTTTTTCTTTCCCAGGGTCTAGATAATGAATCAAAGTATGTTTATGAATTTGTCTAATGGATATAAGTCCACACTGAACGACTCTGAAGATGATTGTTTCAAAAGGCAACAATCATCAGTTCTTGAAAAACTGGTAGCGGGGCCCAAGTAGTACACCCACAAACAGAGGTACTCAAAATCCTAAGTCATATATAACTGTCTCAGTAGCTTAGCTCTCAACTTTATAGCTCTGGGATAAAAGATTAAAGATTAAAGACAAGAAAAGTCTCTGTGGTGATTAGACAGCAGCAATTAGGAAACAGTCTAAGGAAGAACAAAAGAAGAAAGACTAGAGAAAGGGAAACAGAAAGACAGGGCTATTAAAGAGGTCCTTCCCACGCAGGAGCACTGGGCAGAGGGTCTCTGTTAGCACCTCCCCATAACCAATCCAAAGCAGTTTATTTTTAATGGAGAGTTTCTCTCCATATAGAGGAAGAGTACTGAGCGGTCCAAAGTTGAGGTCTGAAGGGCTCATGAAAACTTCATTTAACACAATAAGCGCCTATTCTGCATTTAAAAAGTGTTCAGCAGCAGGTTTTTGGGGCAAGTGGCAACCAGCAAGTCACTGCTGTTACTCACTTTCAAAGCAGCAGTGCAGGCAACCATGAGCGTTGCATGTGCAGTTGTTCATGAGAAAAAGGAAAGCAGATTTAGGTCAGCATTTATGCAAATTAAGTGTGGACATTGCTTTTTCAGTGCATGAATGCTGTGGCCCTTCAGTACTCTGAACTATGGGCCTTCTCCCCTTACCCACCACTGTTAGAGCAGTTGGAGATGAAATAACCTCTGCAATCACAGAGATGGCTTGCTTATACTTGCATGCTTATTCTTTTTGAATTTTTCACATCCATGCAAAACTCTGTCAAAGAGACGATTAAAACTCTCAACCCCACAACAAAAAAAGCCCAGCATTTTCTTGGAGGGGTAGGGGTGGGTAGGGAATAAACACCACAGAAACATGGAGACAGATATATTCTTAGAATCAGATCATTCTCTTGTGTGGAAAGCCTTACTAATTCAAGCCTAAGTGCTGCAAGAATAAAGGGT
This sequence comes from Mesitornis unicolor, assembly GCF_000695765.1. Lineage (NCBI taxonomy): Eukaryota > Metazoa > Chordata > Aves > Mesitornithiformes > Mesitornithidae > Mesitornis > Mesitornis unicolor. The sequence continues at coordinate 144,172 of NW_010199789.1, forward strand.
TAAAAGTAAAAACGCAGCTGGTGAAAATCGGGGGTTGCAGCTCTGCATTTAAAGTCTCCCACTTTGTGGCAATATCTCTGTATTCCTCACATGATCTTCCTCATTTGCTGCAACAGGCTGTGCAGGAGTGAGAAAAGCTCACAAGATATGTCAATGCTGTCAGCAAAGTATCTGTTGTCCAGTTTAATCTGTTCCGATTTCATGATGGGAATTTTAAGAGTGACTGTTAGCTCCAGTTTCACGCTCATATAGTGACTCCTAGAAGTGTGGTCTCACAGATTCAGAGATGGAAAGATGTTCCAGGACAGCCTGTTTAACCCACTGCATCTATATATCCTACTCTATGCTGTCCTTGGGGACATGATGCTTCTGAACGTTTCCACTGATTCAATCTCACCATACTGTGGATCTCACTACAATGTAGTGGCTCTACTGCACCGTTTTAGACTAAAATGTTTTCTTGCCTAGGGGCTGGGCAAGTCTACCAAGGGTTGTTCAGTTAAATTTAAGGGAGTTAACTTACTATGTCCCCGTTCAGGCATCACTTCCAGGGACAGGTTAGAACCCTGGATCTCATCCAGACCTGGCTTTAGTCCATCTATAATAATACTACACTCTGTTTACAGTTGGAGCCTTGAAGTAAACTGTCCCTGGAGGCACTGCATGCTATTTCCAGAGACACAACCAAGTATTCTGAAGCACTGTCCAAATGACATGGGACACAGCCAATACTCCAAAAACAATGGCAGGCTCAAGGCTGCTCATTATTAATAATCATCAAGCAGATCAAGCAGAATTACTTGATCCTAGAATTCAAGCTGTAATGGGCAAGCTGTACGCAGAACATCTCGGGATCAGGTTCTCCACTACCCAGCAGTCTGAATAGCCCAATGCAACAACGTATGATTGCGTTTTGCACTCAATTTTCATTTTTATATATAATTGCTTGGATGCAGGGCGTTGGAGAGACCAGACATGTAAAACTGAGGCTGCAGTGGGCAGATCTGCATGCAGTGTCACAGGACTCCAGCTGCAGAAAAAGCATTTCACACAAAGATGAAAGACTTTCTAGGGACAGGGCACTGTCTGATTTATTTTTAACTGAGAAGTGAAGCTTCTCCTAAAGGACAGTAACAAACTGATTAAAAATAATTAAAAAGGAGCCCCCATTAGGGAAGGTTGAAAGAACGGAATCTGCTCAGATTAGAAAAAGATTAAGCGAAGACAACAACTCCCTACAAACACTTAAACAGGATGTTACAAACTGCACAGGGATTAATTTTCCTCCTTATTCAATAAGACAATAAGAAGTAATGGAGCAGAGACTGAAGACAAAATACCAAATGACTCTGTAACATTTGGATTTGCATCTGCTGCTGGAAGTTTCCAAGACTGAGGGGTCTTCAGAAATGGGCCTTGGTGCCTCAACAAGGAGCGAGCTGCTAATGCTGACTGATCATATATTAAGGAGAGTTTTGAGAATCAGAAGTTGAATCTTTCTGCAATGCATAGGAAAAAATATTATGTGACATGAGGTGCCTGTCTACTCAAATGATTCTATGAACTGACTGCTTATGACACAAAGCTACCTGGCGGTTACACTGGGTCAAAGAAAACCTTGTAAGACTCCAGTATAGGAGATGTGCTCCTATAAATACTTAACACTCCCTTCACCAAAGATCAATTCTTCAGTAAGTGTCAACAAGGTTGTTTTGCACAGATTTTAATCCTGTTCAATATAGTTATTTTACATTAAAAATTTGGCTCCTTGTAAGTAATTATCCTACCTGCCACTACAGCAGTGTCAAACTGCTGTCCTTAACATTTCTCTTTCACTTTTCAGAAGAAGCCAATCTACTCACAAGTCTTATCTGCTGAGTGAGAGAGGAGATTGGAAAGTGTATTGATCTTATTGATGTCAAGTCCTTCTAGGGAATAAAAGTTTATGGCTTTCCTATCTCTGATTATCTTTTTGTGAGGATGAGGATCTCAGGCTAGGAAATAGTACTCCACGAGAGAGAAAACAGGCTTTGCTACAGAGGTGAAAAGCCGGAGGAGGCATAAGGGGAGCATGAAGGAGGAGGCAGGAAACTGAATGTAAAATCTGAGGACCTACTAAGTGGATTAGGAGTTCAGGGCTTGTGGAAGGTCATACAGCTTTCTAAGTTTTAAACATGCAGGTTTGACCTTGCAAAGTGTGGCACAAGACAGAGGTTTCATTAAATTACTAGTATATTTTTCAGGGCAACATGCTGAAACGTGCTAGGCTCCCTCTATTCCCACTGAGAGGAATGCAGAGATCTTCCTTTCAAAAGCTATTTTTCAGAAAATAGGAAGATACAATTGAAAAGCACTAATAGAAAATTTCAGGCCAAGGGAATTGCTCCATGTCTAAACATTTCCAGCCAAGTAATTAAGCCCAGAGCTTTATCTGGTGTTCTGCTGAGTTTTAGGGCAGGCACTTACTTTCAGGTTTAAGGAGGGAGCAAAGAAAACTCCCTACATCCACATGTATGTCCTTGGAAGACTATCACAACAGACACCAAGGCCCTGATTAGGCATCTGTAAGTCCTCATGTTGTACACATGACTGCATGTGGAAAATCTCAATAGCATAATCAAGGTTTTACAAAACAGAAGGTGAGATCTTGACCTTTTGAAGATAATTGGAATTTTGTCATTGACCCCAAATTCAAACCTTGTTATCTACCCTGAGTTGCAGAGGAGTTAAGAATCTAACAGTCTACTTTGAATGCTCAGTGCTTCTAATATTAAGCCATTAAGTTAACATCATTAAGTTTAAGGAATGACCTCTGAAAATAATCACTTCAAATTTTCAGCTGCAAAACTGTCTGTTTTGCAGACATTTTGTTACACCGTTCTTTAAACTGTACTTTCCTTTCAGTATAAAATGGACAGCCAATCCTCTATCTCAGTATATAGTTGGAGAGAGGGGATCTTTAATTCTGTATTTCTAATCTAATTAACTGTGCAGATTTATTTCCTAATAAAGCAAAATTTAATCTCCATGACCTCGCTGTGGATCCAGGAGATCTTTCAATGTGTTACCTACTCAAGAAAATAATACCCTCCTATCTGTCCACTCTTCTGGAGATGCAACCCTCAAAATGTGTTGTCTACAAGTCTACTCTTCCTTCACTGAAAAGGCAAAGTCCAGGGAGTAGAATTATCTATGAGTCAGACTTCATTATGGAAACACTGGCTCACATGAAGTTTAAAATATATATTTATAACCTATCTTACTTTCTAAAATTCTTTCTTCAACAGAAATTGAAAAGCTGTATCTTTTCTATTCTTTACTATCCAGAAATCCTCTTCCTTTTGATCTGACTAGCTTAAGCTACAATGCCCTTTTCGTGGACTATAAAAGTTTACTCTATAAACCACAATAGATATGGTTTGAAACACCCACACATGAAATTACAGTGTGAATGTTTACAGACTTTCTACATATGAATATTAAAGTCACAATGCTTCTCATAGGTGTGCCCTGTAGTAATTGTCCAGTCAACATCTGTCCCCAGAGTAGCACAGGCCTCTCTGCAGAAGGAAATACACATTGTATCTCAGATACCTTCTTTACCCCACGGCAAACACAGGTCAGAGCTGACTTCTACCGACTTTGTCAATATAATACAAAGAGACAAAAAGTCATATGGTACAAAAGTACTCTTAGGATTGTTTACAGCAGCTTAACCAGGTATGTCTGTCAGCTCAGGTGTTCAAACTTTGTATTTCATGGCCTTTAAACACAGGTTATGTGGGTTTTTTTTCTTTACAAACTAAATCTCCTCCTCCTTAATTACTGAAATTCTATCTGCAGTGCTAGCACTTATCTTTTGTAGTCTTGCCTAGGAATAACTGGGAACTGACAATAACAAATATTTCTTTTGTTTCCAAATCAAGCATTCTACCTAAGCCACAGTCTGAAAGGCTAATTATATGGATGCCCCTAAAGATAATGACCATTATTTCTGTATTAATTTCAGGTCTCAGGTCACCATACTGTCTCTAAAGAAAAAAGAACAGCTCAGGAAATCAGTGAAGAAAGAGGGCTGAATACCAAACAACAGCCAACAGCTAAAACCCAGGTTGCTGCAAGGACGCCATAGAAAAATCAGATCATCTGCAGCAGTCATGGTAGAAAACTACTTAGCAGTGAGTATATGCTTTTGGCTCCTGTTATTAGATAACTGATAACTGAGTTCTGAATTATTCACATCCAGTCATGCAAATGACACATGGACCCAAAAGCAGAGGGACTGGCATGGTCTTTCATAACACGTGCTTTGGGAGAAAATTATGATAATTTGTGGATAGGTTTCACAATACTAGATGGTATATACTGCCAAAACTATTTTCATGTTTATTTCTGATACTTTTTACTTACTCTTATCTCCCCTCAACTACCTATAAATCCTTTCAGTCACACAAAGACTAAATGTGATAAAAAGACAGATATATTATATATAGCCATAGCGGATCCATGGAGTAGTATTCGCCAGTTCCTTCTCTGACTTAAACTTCTATTCTTCTACATTATTTTATTAATCTACACTCTCTTTTCAAGTAAAGGCAACTTTTACACCCTAAGACCCAGACTTCCCTTGTGGTTTGATCTCTACTCTTTATCTCAGGCATTAGAAGGAAGCTAGAGTCACAATTCTAATCTAAATTTACGAGGATAAAGAGATAACTGCTAGCTGTTCCACAGAGAGACTATCTATGGCAGATAAGCTAAATCTTCAAAGGGAAATCTTGTAAACTCAAACTTACTGGTGGGTAGAAGGCAGCTTCAGGCTCATGTTTAAGAGAGCAGCTGATGTTGATTAACAGTGCAAGCTGCCTCAGTCCAGATTATCCTTTTGTGTAATTCGGGTCTTCTTGAGTTAAATTCCATGTATTGTAGAACAACCTACAATCTTGGAGAACCTGGTGTCATAATATATCAGTCTTCAAAGTTAGTCAAGAGTCCAGGTTAGCCTTATACAGACAGGACTGAGCTGTGTGTTTATTAAATTCCTGGACCATAACACACTGCTGCAAAAGTTGATGGCGAGAGCCAAATCCAGAAACACGTTTATATCTGGTTTACAGGTGAAGGCTAAATCTGATTTTAACTCCTATAGTATAATTGTATTGCCACTGAATTTCCTAACATGTTGGGAATTACAAGGTAGAAACTACAGCTATCAAGACTTCCAGAATTAGGGTAAAGGACAAGTTGAGGCTGTGTTTAGATTGAAGATAATATCATATTTCGGCTAAACATGTAACCATGTTCTATACCAATATCTGAGCTAGGATAATTTATTCTAATACTGTTATGATAAAAGTCGTAATCAGGAGTAGTGCTGGCATGAAAAGGGATTTGTGAGGCCCTTCTTCTAAAACCTAGGAGCTGATCAGCATAGTGCCTTTGTAACATTAATGCCATGAGTAGCGCGCACAGTTATCTGTCACAAATACTTCTACATTGGTAATCTGGAGATTTACGAGATATTTCGCTCCTGCAGAGAGAGTCTTTACATGACATTCTGCACAACAAAGGTACATTGCAAATCTTCAAACCAGTAAGCCATGTGCCATCTTTCAACATTAAAATATCAATGGGAAGTCAACATTTACATTTTGGCTTTAACTGCACCAGATAAACCCTCCCATTTTACCCACTAATATTCTGGGTTAATTAAAGCTTCATGCCAGCAATCATGCCTTCACTATACAGAACAAGCAAGAAAGTTAAAGGCCTGAAGTTTCAACACAGCCGTAGCATGTGAGCAGGCCTTTCAGCTTATCATTTTACGGATACGTACCCAGTACAGTACATCTGTCCAGCCCTCCATCGTGATGCACTGAAACACCGTCAGCATGGCAAAAGCAAAATTGTCAAAGTTCGTAATGCCGTGCTTAGGTCCTTCCCAGCCTGCCTTGCACTCCGTGCCATTCTGACACTGCCGCCCATGTGCAGACTGGGGGGCACAGGGAGATGGATCATCTTCTGCAGGTGTATCTTAAAGGAGAGAAGAGAGGAAAAGGAGATGAAGAGAACCAATTGCTATTTGACACACTGATAAGTGAGTGAAGGATATATGATTTTTAACAAATACATTTTGCGGTGAATTTGACAGATTTCTCTAGGAATACACAAGCAACTGTATTAATTTTAATAGGCAGAGGGACGTTCTGTTGCGCTTCACTTTCTTTTCATAAAAATAATGGCGAAGCTGTCAAATTTTACAGTCAAAACTAAGGCGGACTTTTTTTAAAGCATACCCTCCTGTGAGGAAGAAATCACTCCTTTCAACATGAAAGGGAGCATTAAATTAAGTCTATTCCATTTCTTTGGGTTGCATGTTATGACCAGTGCTTTCATTCGGCAGTCACCTGGCATCTGGGTTAATCTTGGCAGGGAGCTTCAGCACTGACTGGCACTTGGCTGAAGGAGGCTGAACCCCTGCAGCAGACAGGCTTCAGTGCTTTGGAGACAGGCTGGGGCAGTGCTGGGCCACTGCTCAATTACAGCAGCAGGTCTCTCAAGCTCTGCTCTTCTGGAGTTTAGAAGCCGTGTGGCATTTTATCAATAGCCCAGTGACACTGAGAAGCTCTATAAGGCTACTGCTTGATTATCTACCCCTTATTCTGTAGTACAGGTGTTCCAAAGATCTGAGAAGCCATACAGCAAGCCTGTCTAAATGCTTTGGTATATGGAAAATGCTACAGAAAGCATTTTTATAAGCACAAAGCCTCCTACAATAGGATTTCTTAAAATGTATGGATTTCAGAGCTTAGTGCTATATTTATAGCAGATGCAGGTAGGTTCATGTGGGGGAGCAGGTAATTATGATTGTTTCTCATTTATATAGCAAAACCTGTAATTTTCCAAAAGTTATGATCACATTCTGGTCACTAAAGCATGCCAGAAACAGCAATAGTAGAATTAGATGTTGCAATGTAAATAATTCCAGAAAGTACAAAGAAATACACACTTTTTAAAAGATGTAAACCAGACTGACCATTCATTATATTTCTAGCATCATTCCCAAAAAATGAAATATGCTGACATTATAAAAGCAGAAAATATAGAACTTCTGAAACTATTTCCTGCTGTACAATACTTTCTTGGTTATGAGCTAAACTGAGTCCTAGACATTGGCACCTACCACCACATGGGAAATCACTGCTGTTCAAGTTCAATAAATCGAATTAAGAAGAGCAGATGACTAGATGAGTAAGTGACAACACAACTGAATTATTTTGAAATCTGAATATTTATTTCTGTAAATAATTTGAAAGTTCTTTCCTGATGGATTTGGTGCAAAAAATCTTCTTTCCATTAATATAATATAGTTTTCTTACCAGCTGGACTTCTAAACATGGTCACAGCCTGAGGCTAAAAAAAAGGGGAACGAGCCTCCCTTAGATATTCCTTTACAATGATACTCAGTTAAAATAAAGACTATTTCTGTACAAGATTAATAACAGAACATGAGAGTTGTTAATTTTCACGATGCCATCTCATTGGTAGCTCAGACTGCTTGTGGTGAAATCATCACTATTTTAGAGTTGCTTGAGCCTCTAGGAGATATGCTGAAGAACTCAGGCTGGCTTGTAGTGCCAAAGGTCCACATTAAAAAGCCCACTACTGTGTTCAGCAGAAATTGCCAGTTTTGCATGTAGCCTTTACAGACAGGCTGACAACTGAGTGCCCATGATAAGCAAGCTAAGCTCTCATTGCTAGAAGCAGTCACTCTACATCAAAGTTGATTTCTGTCCAAGGAGCAGAACAGAGGAACCACCACTGTGAAACCCCAACCAGGTACACAGCAGGGAGCAACAGCCACCCGTCTCCTGTGCCAGCACAAATGTTCCATTATATATGGGGAAAGCCTCCCACAGAAAAATGCTTGTGTGTACAATACATCATTCTCCTTACCTATCAGTCCCCCTTGCACATGGTAGCAGGTCTTATGCATCTTCCCCATGAATAACTCCAGTCCAATGATGGCATAGATAATAATGACAAACAGCACCAGCAGGGCAATATGCAACAAAGGGACCATGGCCTTGATAATTGAATTTAAAACCACCTGGAGACCTGCAGAGAGAACAGAAGGAAGTATTTATCAGCAAGAGAACAAAATTTAGAGAAGCTATAATTTGCACAATAATATGTCGTTTTTATTTCATTTCCCCTCACCTTCACTCATTGTCTTGATAATGTAAAGAAGAACATTTACAGATCACCTCCCTCCAGAAGAGCCCAAACATTTCACAGATTTACCATCTCAGCCTGGATCACAGACTAAAGTAAAACAGGTATTACCTTACCTGTCATTGAAATACCACCACTTGGTTCTTTAAAACCAGAGCTAAGCTGTTACCCAGACAGTACTGAGGAAAGTTAAAGCATGGGAAAAACAACCAGAACTGAAACAGGACAAGAACAGGGAGACACACAAGAGGGCAAATGCTGGGGTATCACAGAGCTGCACCTCAGAGCATAGGGAGAGACAGCAACTGAAGTCATGTCCCTACTTTGATGCTAGGTTCTTCCAGAGGTCAAACCAGTCTCAGTCAGAGCCTGAGCTGCTAAATGACCACCAAACCCATACTGATTGAGAACTCCTGGCCCTCTTTGGATCTCCCTGCACTCCAGATCCACCTCACCTTACTTGAGTCTGAACAGACGGAGAGTCAGAACCAGCAGTGCCGGTTTTACCTCAAGATACAGGGATCACTCTATAACAGAGGTTGTCCAGATCTCTAGAAAGGGGTATGAACAAATTATTATTACATGGCTGTTGGGAAGGCATGGGATTGGTACAAGTCCTAATCATGAGTTACCCAAACATTTCCAGAATGGCCCAAGGAAGATGAATTGTAGCTGAGATTGCTAAAGCACTAAGCAGCTGTATGCCCAGATGCAGTTGACTCAAGCTGCAGATTCACGGACCTCTCTCTGTCTCCTCCTCATTTGTAAAACCAGAATAACAAAGCCAGCATTGTACGCCTTTAGCAAGGACTTGCATTTACTAGGGCCTTAAAGTTACTATCACTGGTGGCAGCGATGGCAACCACTGCCATTGACAAGTCATTAATGTTGGAAGTACTGAGAGACCTCTAGAACTCTCCAGTCTACAAACAGCCAGATCAGAACAATTATGAGCTCATGATTTTGCAATGACTGAGAGCCAGAAGCCATTAATGTCTCCTGCAAATGCTGTCATCCCCTTAGAGAAGCTGATATTAGCTGTGATTTTTTGAAAAATGTGATTCATGAGTTGTAAATGTCTGTTATACATCTGCCAAGAGAATTTGTGATAGCTATTAACTTTTAAAATCTATCATCTAAGATCTGAGATTTTCATTCCTATTACTTAAAAAAAAATAATTTAAATACTTTCTAATAGGGATGACACATCTCTTGACAAGAACTTTCAGTCGTACACAATCCATTTATCAATTCACAGCTAAGGCTGAGACTTTGCGCCTGCTCCCCCAGCCACGATGGAATGCAGCAGAGGCAATCAAAGGTGGCATCAGCTGCCAGGCCAGCGAGATCATTCACTGCCTTGTTAGTAATCCAAATCTGGCTGCTAGTATCCCTCTAGTCAGAACACCTTTTCATCAGGTATCTGCAGTCAGTTCAGTTATCTGTTAATGGCTCATTATCCAAAGGGAGTGATGTTCAGCATGAAACATCCTGACTTTCACAAAGAGATGTTTACATGGAGAACAATACTGACAGGATCAGAATTCATCTTATACAAGAGTGGGTGTATAGAGATATATATATACACCTCTATGTATTCTGGATATTTCTGCTTACTTACTCTGGATAAGTAATGTCTCTGGGGAAAAAATATTCCTGTGATTACATGAGGCAGTCAACATTTTCCCCGAGATACTCACCTCATTTAGTTTACTAATCCTAAATATATACAAAAAATGAATTGCAGTCCACATCAAAATCACTCCAATACTTTACAGCAGTCCAGAATGTAACATTCACCAGAAAATTAAAACAGTGCCCCACCTTCTCCCAAACAATGTATAACAACACAAGAAACTTAAAAGACTGTAGATGGCTATGAACCTGAAAAAAGACCACAAACCTTGCAGATTGAAATATTTGTAGCTTCAAATAAATCTACACAAAAGCAAATCAAGGCCTCAAATTTTAGTGATTTTAGAAGCCTTGTTAATCCAAAATGTAGCCAAGATTACAAGGTTAAGAGTTCTAATACCAGGTCTTACATATTTTACCCTTAATTACTATTATTAATTGATTTAATATTCATCATAGGATGTATCCAGTGCTTTTGAGAGAGTACTGAGGACAGATGCGGTGATGAACAAAAAGCTCTCTCATTCTAAAGTGTAGCTTCATTATCACCCACACCATGAGAGTGCTTCAGTGTACTACACATGTCCAGAGAAGATATCACCTGCACAAATCAATGCCCTTTGTGTTAACAAAGTAGTGCTTGTGAAATCAAAAGCTTGCACCATAAACAGGAGATGACAAGGTGTTTAGACAGTTAAGGGGAACATGTAGCACCAGAAGATTTACAGGAGCTTCAGTTAGCTTAATTAGAAACAAGCTTCTTGAGGATAATAGACCAACACTGAAGAAGAGATGAGCTACTGAATACTGCTAGCAAGAGTTGATATCTGTGTGCTATGCAGTACCCTGTTAGGGCACTCTGTTTTTAAATCTGGGTGATTAAATCTGCTAATTAGAAAGCTTACATGCATTATCATTAAAGGATTCACAGAATTTCTAAAAGTTTATAACCACTAACTATGTAGCAACTTTAGAAATGTCCTGTCAGAAGATGTAATGAATGCTACTTGTAGAAGGGCAAGGGATATACACATATCCCCATGCTCCCTGCATTGTTGTCAAGATTATTGCTGCAGTACATCTGCTGCCAGTAAGTTACTTCATTCTCAGTTCAGGCAGCCACTTGCAACATGAACAGATGTTGCAAAGAATGGTGTGAAGAATCAGGCCCAGACAATCAGAAAAGTCAGTACAGCGGCAAGTTGGGAGAACAGGAAGAGCAGATAAAGAAGAATTAAAGGACTTGGGGGAGAGCCATGGGTAGGTGGAACAGACAGAGACACTTTTTTAATAAAAAACCCACATGCTTCAAAATGCATCAAATCTGCATTCTGAAATCTAAGAGGTGTGAGATCAGTGTCTGTGGCTGATCAGATGCATTTCTGATCAGGGTAAATCAAGGTGAATCATTCCCTTACACACAGTCACAAATCTTTTTCTAACCAATGGTAAGAACTTCCACACACTTTTATATGTTCTTTTCCTTTGCAGAGGAAGATGGTTGAACTTAGGAAAAAAAACTCCAAAACTTCTCTGTCCCGACTGATGCACGGTCTTAATCTTTGCATACTGCAACACACAGATATCACTCAACGTGGGTGCCCACAATACAGAGTCAATACAGTCCCAGTTGTCCGTTACTCTTTGTAATGCACCATAGCACATCTTTGGCATTTTCTCCCTTGTGGAGGCAAGGTTTGCACTCCTAGCAATGAGCTTTGCAGCTTATAATCATCTATAAATCAGAATGCCCGGTCACCTGACCAGAACACCAAGTTGGCCTCTGGATTTCAAGTAGGTGATGCCAATAAGCGCCTTCTCACAGAAGAGTGAAGTGCCATGTTTTTACACTGCTTTACAAAGGCTGGCAATGCCATCGTTGGCCAACCATAAACACAGAGTCCTGAACTTATGTCCTGGCAAGTAAATATACAAATAAACGGTTTCAAAATAGTTGGCATTCTAAATGTCCTTATTAATTCATAGAAGCTCTCTCCATGTGCTAGACAATCTCCAGATATCCATGAAGGCACAGCATCTCCCTTGAGGAGCTAGGGTGGACAGAGAAATAACTGCACAGAGGTTAGGCAAAGCGCCACAGAAGGGATTATTTGCAGTTTTTCAGCCCACACTTTTCTTCTGTTAATAATTGAAGATCTTAAACAGCTCTTAGTATTTATTTTAAAAGCATTTCAGTTTACCTTTAGAAAAATCCTCTTGGTTGCATTCTGTTGGCTGACACTGACTCCATAAATGTTTCAGTAAGAAAAACACATTAATGCCATTCCCTGGGCTCACAGAATTTAGCATTTATTTACACTGATAAAACATTTCAAATATTTATTACATGGGAACAGCATTGCTTTTTATACCAGGTCAAGACCTTTTCAGCCTCTAGATGACTGCATCAACCTTAAGGTTTAGGACACAATTGGGGAGTTGAGGAAATAGAGAAGAAAGCAGGAAAAGAGCTTAGACCAAGCAACATTGATCTTTCTCAAAGCTATGAGAAATACACTGTTAGGGATGCTGCAGGTGTTTTAGAGCTATTATATAATGTTGTATTTTTCTCTCAGGAAGAAAACCATGAGAGGGCATGGTTGCCGTCTCATCAGTTCAGGCAGTTATTGCAGAACATGCTTATGTTTAAGCATGTGTCTGTACCTGAAGCAATGGGATTACCTACATACCCTATTGTGTACTTACAAGCTATTTTGGATTTCAACCAATGCTCGGCAAGTTGACACACACAAAAAAATAAAAAAAAAAAAAGAAGAAAGTGCACTGGATGCAGCTGCTAAAATGCAGTTGGCATTGTTGCACTGTGGAACATGTCCAGGGAAACTAATAGTAGGTTGGCCTCAGAAAAAACATTTGGGACTTTCCAAGCACATCCCCATCTCACATTTTCACGTGTCTTCAACTTCGGATCAAACTTGGTTTGCTGGACAGGGTGGTTTCCTGTTCTAATCATACTGGTAGTCCAGATCTTCAGAGAAACCATATCCTGAGTCTACTCCTTTGTTGGTTTTGCAGGGTTATATTCTGCCTACACCATGGTGCTGCCTAAACCAGGAGCAGACACAGACTTACACAAATGGCCTTCTGGGAGCAGGCAGGAATAAAAGGGAAAAGAGAGGACTTTCAACTCCATCCATCCTTCCTCCACCTCCTGATACACAGAAACACATACAGATTTTTGCACTTAAGCCAGTGCCAAGGCTGTGGGAGGTAATTACTTTTCTGCTAATAGAGTTAGAAGACAACTGCTACTTTCTGCAAGAAAGGAGGAAGCAGGGGAAGATTTGTGCCTCAGCACAGTGCCTGAGTCAGATCACTTCTGGGAACCACTCTTAAGTGGTAGAGTTTATGTACCATCCCCAGCCACAAGCTAGGCCTACCCACAAATCACAGTTATTTCTGATGATACACTAAGAGACTGTCACTAGAGTTATCTCTGTTTCCAAAGTACAAGCAATACAACCAGTAATATTCCCCAAAGTGGATGTTTATCATTTAATGAACGTAGGCATTGGCTAAGAAAATTGAAAAATATTAAATATTCATAAATATTAAATGTTTTATACCAATTTTGAAGGAAGCCTGGAAAACAACAGACATTTTTATCACAAAATGGTCCACAGTCATGGCAAGATATCTTAGATAAGTATATCTGCAATGATTTGTGAGGGGAAACATTGAAGATTTTCTTTACCAGTGTTGCAAAGGGAACTCGTACGGTACAGTTCAGTTAAGGACAACTATACAGTAACAATTTGGGGAGGCAGTCCCTTACTACTGTCTTGCTGGATCCTCAAAGTATTAGCAGCAGATTGCTAGATAAAGCAAATTCTGTGGGTGTAATGCAGCATTCTTGGGGCTGCAGATGTAATTTCTATTTCAAGAATAATAGAGAAGGTGTTGGAATAGGAAGGAAAGACACGACACAGGACGGAAAACTAGCTGAAATGAAAAGTAAGAAAAGCTAGAAAAGACACTTTTCAAGCTGAACAGTGACCATTTTGCACTAGGCAATGCCATTTAAACATACATGAACATACAATTCATAACCATGTGCTGGAATGAATAGAAAAATGAAGCATTTGGCATCTGCTCCCAATGTTCTCATTCCTCTGTTTTCAAACCATGCTTTCATTGACTTTTCAAACCGAAATACACACACACACACACACACAAAAGGAGATTAATACAAATGGACATGTGTATGCAAACACAATTGTTTTATATTTCTCAAGTCTTGCAATATCACCCTTGCCTCATCCTTTGAGGCAAGAAAGGCACAGCAGAACAAAAACAAAGCCACAACAAAACCCAGCCTTTTCTTTGGATCCTTTTCTCTTGGGAAGCAATTAAACTTTACTATCCTCAATAGCAATACAGGTTGCCCTCGGCATGCTGGCCACAGAGCCCCAGCTTTTGAGTGCCTGAGGAGGACAGTTGGATAAATGTACACACTGCTTTATGCTCTTTGCCACTCTGCTGGGAGAAACCTCTACTACCACTCATAGAAGCATCTCTTTCTCTTCCTGGGGGGCTTTAATATTTTTAAAAGCCTTTTGTTCAAAGTACATTAAGTGTTGACTTTACAAGGTACTTGCTGATCAGAAGACCTTGCTCATCTTCCTACTCCCAAGACATTAGGTAGCTCCTACAAGCTCAACTTCGTTCTCCAGCCATTCCATCTCAGCTCAGTTCAGCTGGGGATGAGGTCCAGGCAAGACCTACAGGCTTTCAATGTGAAAAATACTAAACAAAAACCATGGTGTAGCGTCCTTCCCATGCAGCCACCTGTGTATAGAGAAGCATGGAGAGAAAAGGGGCTACTAATCGCCTGCTGAAAATTGCACATTACAGAAAAAAAACACTATTTTGTGCAAAAATACAAATGAAGTTTGGTAAGTTAACTTTGAGACTGTTTTGAACAAGGACCACAGTGCAATGCAAAGTAGTCTTATGCTGAAAGGGCAGAGGATGCAGTCAAGAATTCACTGCCAGACAGGGATTCCTAAAGATGGACTGAAGGTAAGGCAGGTAAAGGGCATGCAAGAGCCCTGGTTCCTAGGCCAGCAAAGATCCTGTGTCACCTTTTCCTAGGAAATAGCTTTGATTTTCTGCTGACAGGACAATTGTGGGCTCTCTAAGAAAACCATTCATGGGCTCATTGTAAAGGTTATATCTATACTTAACCACTCTGAATGATTGTAAATAGGAAGAACTTTTATGCGCCGCTCTCCCTACAGAGCTATGTAAAACCAAAGACTGTCTGGCCAGAAGACTGCACCAGTTCTCAGTGAAATGATCCATCGCACTTCCACTTTTTAAAATTTCTGCTTGCTCAAGCACAACTTTGACAGAGAACAGCCTTTCAAGCTCCAGCACAGGAGGAAAATTTGGTCTAGGTCTAGTCCTGTGCCACTTGATTCAGTCAGGAATGTTGTATAGAAATGTGTATTGCCTTTAGAAAGTGCATTGTACAATGCCAAAATCCTTGAAAAGACAAGGCCAGACAATTCTGAACAACTTTGCCTCATAGTTTTAAGAGCATTTGGATTTAGGAACTCATCTATCCAGTGGTTAATCAGTCCCATCTCTCAGAATACCTAAAACTCCTGTTTTTTTTCTATAAATCTGATTAGACTTAAAACTCTGCTTGCAGGCATCAGATAATAAAATAGCTTTAGGGGAAAAAATGCCTTCTGATATAATAAGCAAAAGCTACTTGAGCTCACTAGGTAGCTCCAGTATGTTTGGACAGAAAAATTAATGGTTGCAGTTTTCGCAAAAATGTATCTGACAGAGGAAAGAATGGTTCTTTATTGATATTTACTTCTTTTGTAACTTCCTTTACAACTTGCACAATTCAAAAGATTTTTTTTGTACAGACTGTGTATGTATTGCTGGAATGCATTGGAACTAAACATTTATTTTATTTTTAACTTCCTTTTACATATAATAAGCTGTCAAGAGGGAGTAATAAGGCTCTCTTGCTGCAAACTGAACAGCTAAATTAAATTCTTTAAAGATACAGAAATCTACAAATATAAATCTGAGTGGAATTTGCCCCCCTTCAAAGTAAAGATTTAAAGTTAAATAAGGATCTCAACACTGGAATGTGAAAAGCAAAACATAGGTTAAAGCTCGAGTTTAAATTGTCACCTATATTGTAAGGGCAAGGGTGAGACTCAACCCTAAATTCTTTCACTGGTCGCTGTTTATACTAAACAACAGAACTGCTGGATTTAAAACAGCCCTCTATAAAACTTGTGTATACTGATACATGGGACGTATTGGTTTGATTTCTGACCAGGACATCAAACCTGATTAAAAGGAACTTTATCTTTTGGAAACTTCAAATACATACTAAAAACCAAAGTAAAGCAACAACCTATGAGAAAATGCCAATTGCACATATGTGCTGCACAACAAGGAACGGCAGCTGCTGCAGAAAAATGTCACTAAACCCAACAGCCAATGCAAAAAAAGACAGAAATGTCATCCAGGCAGCTAGTCTTATGTGTTAACAATAATACAAAAGAAAACAAACAGGTCATACTTCTAAGACATACAGCACTTGATATGTCCCAGTTCTCACACCAGGTGTGTACTACTGCCTTCATAAAGGGAGCCTTCTGCAAAAATGCTGTATAATTGAAAGATGAGACGCCTGAAGAAAACTTAAGAGAGAAGGTTTTGTAATCTGATAATAAAATCTAATTCCTATAGGTCTTTCCACTTCAAAAGAAAAAAAGTGTCAAAAATAGAGTTTTGATAATTTCTTCTATTTCTTTTACTCCATGAGCTACTTTCTGTCAAAAGTGTTTGTGATGTAAAAGTGTTGAGCAGCTTTAGCATTACTCAAGTTGAAAATAAAGGTTCTTTGCAGAGGGCTAGCAGATGTTTTCTGAATTGTGATTGATGTGGCAGGGCAAATCAGGAGAAGATAATCTAAAACTGAAAAAATAAGAGGCACAGCTTTTCAGACAACTCAGAAAAAAGAGTTGCAACAGAGGGCAAAACACATATGGGATAGGTTATTGTTACATGTGTTAAACAGAAATTGGATTTGCTTCTGGGAAAAAGGGAGATTAAGAAAGATGTCTGTTCTCCTTCCCCTTTTCCCTGACAGAAAGAAAACTTCGATAAAATGTTTAAAGACTGGGCAGGTTAGGTGTGCTGTAGTTTGCCTTTGGTCAATACTTGCCCATGATCAGAACAACAACTTATTTGTTCCATCAGTGAACATCTTAAGCATAGAGATGTTTGTTAGTTATTCCTACCAGCCAATATTCCTGTGTTCTCAACTAGCACAGTAATATCAAGCAGATGTGACTCAGAAGGCAGTAGCTGACTCTGGGGAAGCCAGACTGAAGAGAAGAGGGAAGGTCTCCAACACATTTATGTAGCCACTGAAATTTGAAGATATATTGCCTCAGATTTGCTGTCTGTCAGTTCAGTGTGCTTTGGCTTCTTTCCTCCTATAGCACTTGGACAAGATGCAATATTATTACATATTTTGATCATCACTGAAAAAAAATAATTTATTTGGACACTAAACAGGACACTTAAAGTGTATTCATTGGTTAAGAGAACTATCTGCATGGTCTGCTGCTCTGTTCTTTGCTGATATTTTGATAATGCTTTGTGAAAATCACAACAATGACCACAGGCATCTAACAAAGCTTTTGGAAGACCAGGACGAACAGAATTAGTTCAAATGATATCAGAGTCACAGACCATCCATGTACCACCTTGCATCCTCAGAAAAACACTCTTCTATGAACTATCCTGTGTCCCTTTTACAAGATGAATGCTACCCAGCATGTGTTAGTCTCTTCTTTGAGAGAGGATGGGAAAGCTTCAAGGCATGTTAAAAAGTCCCAATAGTTCAGTAGCAAATTAACAGAAGAACATTCGGTTTAAAGAAAATGAACAAAGGACTTCAAATCCTTCCTTACAAGATCTTGAGTTTATAAGCAATGCAAAATTTAGCCAATTAGAATAGAAGTATGAAATTACATTTGATGTAAGCTTGGGACAACATCAGATGCAGTGGAGATATCATCTGAGAGAGAATGTAAGGAGAAAACAGGATCATACCCTTACTATTTTGATCTGGAACAGCAATATCTTCCCTCACCCGTCATGAAGACAGCAACAGCCAGCAAGTACAAGTGAGCAACTGGGAACCCAACGCACCCCTGCTGATACCAGTTAGCTACAATGTGTATGTATACTTCTGCTCCTTTATGGTCCAGAAAAAGTATATCTAAACAACAATGCAAACTGTTCTTGGGAGACAGCAGATGGCATTCTTAGATTTTCAGATGCTTTAGGACAAGCATCTTGATGTCATGGGCTCTCTCTCAGAGCTGTGCCCTATGTCCATTCTGAATGAGAGCTAGAGGCATTACTTGAAGAATGAAAGAAAGGTGCTAGAAGAGAAGTGCTCTGGATAGATCCAACTTATGAAAAACCTCTTACTAAGCCAAGCTAGGATTTTTTTAAACTATCTCCACAACTGCTCTTTGATGTCAGCATGGCTTTTATTTTCTTCATTTGGAAGTGACAGGTTCCAGTATAAATTGGGGAATGACC
>NW_010199790.1:0-643 GCF_000695765.1 Mesitornis unicolor
GAAGCAGACCTGAAGATCCACCGCGTGTTCCAAGAGCAGGAGCCCCGTGGGGATGTGGAAAGGAGGGACTGTTCTTGTGATTGTGAAGAACCAGAGGATGAAAGGAAGGCTTGCAAAGGAAGAGAGAGGGAAGAGCCCGTGCAGGAGAGGAGGATTGATCGCCAACGGGAGCTGGATGTGGAGGTCTATGAACGCCGCAGCCGCCAAACCAGCGAAAGACGTGACGGTGAAACAGATGAGCCAGTAACATATGAAAGGACAAGAGACACCACGGTGGTGGCAGCAGAAGCAGACCTGAAGATCCACCGCGTTTCTCGGGAACAGGAGTCCCGTGGGGACATGGAAAGGAGGGACTGTCCTTGTGATTGTGAAGAACCAGAAGATGAAAGGAAGGCTCGCAAAGGAAGAGAGAGGGAAGAGCCTGTGCGGGAGAGGAGGATCGATCGCCAACGGGAGCTGGATGTGGAGGTCTATGAACGCCGCAGCCGCCAGACGTCAGAAGGAGAGCGACGTCCCATCAGAGCCCACAGAGACACACGTGAGCGAAGCAACCTCCAGATACTCCGATGTGCAGGAGAGGAGGATCAATCGTCAACGGGAGCTGGACGTGGAGGTCTATGAGCGCCGCACCCGCCAAACCAGC
>NW_010199791.1:0-44917 GCF_000695765.1 Mesitornis unicolor
GGTACGAGGCCCCTGCGCGGCTCCACTCCGAGCCCCGCACCGCGCCCCGGGCAGCCCCGTCCGGGAAGGGCCGGCCCCTCCGCCGCCGCGGCCACCTGCAACCACTACGGGACAAGCGGGTAACGCCGCCGTACGTCCCCTCTGGTGTCCTCGTCCCCCCCGCCACCCGCGTTTTTTGGTAGGTTTGGGGAAGGATGCGAACTCCGCTCGCAGTTTCTGGGGTGATGGAAGAGGCAGCGTGTGGGCAAAGCAGCGCGCCGCCAAGACGCTGGCTGTCATGAAAGACGCGAAGTGTGTGAAATCATGCCTCTCCTTTTGTGGAGCGGGCTATTTTTGTCATGCAGCGGGTGTTCTTGCTTAAAAACGCTCGGGTTTTGCGTGAGATCATCGTGCCCTTCTTGCTGAAGCCCCGGCGGCTCCGGTGTAAACTGCGGGTTTTCGTTCTTTAACAATAAACACGGCATCTTACTAGAATTACTCTTTAGGATGTTGGAAAGATTGGGAAATCGACGGTGTTGCTGTTTGCTCTAGTTGAAGCCCTGTCGGTGTGTTCGTGATGAAAGCCCGTTTCTGAAGACTTTGGAACTGTCCCTAAAACTTGTGCATATTTTAATTTTGGTGTTCTGGGGCTCGAGCTAGAAACAGGTCGTTTTTTTCATGCTGGCAATTGTCTGAGATTCTGCTGTAGATGTGGGAATGCTCTGCACTTTGAAGAGGGTGGTGGTGCTTGGGTAAATTGACTTCTCCAGGTATGTAAATACTGGAATTTGAGATAATTGCATTTGGTGAGATGGACAGAATAAAACAATAAGACTGTGTCTTGAGCTGTTGTCTATGGGGCTGTTGTAGCAAGACAGTGGTTTAGGGACATCTAACAGATAAGAATAGAATTCCACTTCAGATGCGAGCTTGTTCTTTTGGAAGCCTCTGTTGCCTTTTGTATCCACCCGCCTGGCCCCCGTTACTGGGATCTGAGCACTTGTGCAGCAAAATGGATCGGTGTTGTACTTCCCTGCGGTGTGTTGAACCTGCGCTTTCAGCAGTGTTTTTCACATTTGACCCTTCAGCTTCAAAGGCTGTTCTGAAGGTGCTCTGCGAGAAATGGAAGGAAGCCGTGACTAATTGGAAAAGTAGCAGATTGAAAAATCGGAATCACAGGTCTAGTTTTCCTGATAGTTTGCTCTAACACTGGCTGAGCCATTCCCACAGATGTGTGTTAGTGCACTGAGCTGTCAAGTGGGTAAGAAAGGTCCCTGGTGATTTTACAGATAGGGCAATTGTCAGGATGTTTAGAGATCCTTTGCTGAAATGCTCCATAGGAGCAGAGTGCACACTTCTGGGAAGTCTGTGCTTGAACAACCACTTTTTCTGAAAACTTTTACAGTTGTGCAGATGGGATGGGAAGGGTGCGCGCAGGAGATAATGACTGATGCACATGCTGACAGATCCCAACTGGTTAATCAGCAATTGTTTATGCCTGGGTATCTTACACTGTTTCCCAGTGCTAGGACTGGTATTCCTAGTCCCTTTTCTGACCTGGAGGCACATCTGGAACATCTGTTGGTGTTCATGTCATGTATACTGGCAGGATGCTGTAGATGGGATGCCCTCCTTCCTCCTTTGATTTGTCGTTCATTGTACAGTGAGAAAACATCAGCTGTTAGCTCTTTTGTGCTGGGCATGAAGGAAAGTTGGAGATAGCACCTGAGTTGCTGACTTAAAATAACAGCCCAAATCCCAATAAATAGGCATTGACTTGATGCTCTTAGTATGTGTAAATTAGGCATTGCAGAAGGCCTCAGAGACTCATTGAAATCAGAGAGTTTAATAAAATCCACATCCTGTATAGCAATCTTGCATATCTTTCAGCATGTGCGTCGTTAATGACAAAGAGAGCTGAAAATAAAACCCCGGCTAGGTGATGCGTAGTGTGGAATATGTGACAGAAGTTGCTCGCCCTTGCTTGTTTTAAAACTTTCGTTGCTTGATTTTCTGAAGTGCAATAGCTGTTTTTCTTAACGAGGCTGCAGTATGATTGCCAATTAGTTATTTTCTGCAGGGTTTTCTCTAAAAATATCACCAGCCATGAAAACAGCGATCGCTTTTTTTTTTAATCAAAGAAGAATAAAAAGATGTTTTCTCATTGCATGCCTGTAACACTGTTTTTGGGTAAGACTTCACATATGCACAAATAAAGAGGAGACCTCTTAGAGCATAGCTAAGAGACGTTAATGGCACTAAGCTGAAAAATGAGATGTGTAACATTAATGTATGTGAAGTAATGATTTTGGTAGTAATGACATTTTTATGTAATAAACTGTTGGTGTAAATTGAACGGCATTTATTGTGTGATGTGAACAGAGTCTCTTGTGATTTTAATTTAGGTACTATGAACAGAGTTTATATATTCAAAACAAAATGTACGTGCCTTTTTACTCAAAGGAATCCTCTCTGAATGGCTTCTCAGTTTACAAGCTGCATGAACATACCTGTAGTGTTTAGCAGATCTGACTTGCATTTGAAGGTATGCGTGTTTTCATCTTTCACCTCTGGGTCTGAATTTGCAGCTCAGCTCATTTTGGGTGTGATGGTCATGTTTTAGTGGTTTCTGAGTTGAGCTATGTTTATGGGAAGTATTCCAATCACTCTATGAATGTATTGAAGAAAATCTGATTTTAAACTTAAAGTTTTCTTAAAGTCTGAGTAAGTTCTGCTGCTTTCAGTGTTCCTCCTGACTACAGATGCTTTAAGAGAAGGTGGAAGAGAGTCTTTCTGATATTGCAGTTCTTCACTGATATTTGAAGAGGTGCCTAAATGAATTTGTTATAATAGCTGAATGGACAGTAGATTTCTACCCCCAGTAATGCCCTAAGGTTTTCCAGAATAGTGCTCAAGCTGCTTGTTCAGCTTTTTACAAAAAACGGTCATCATTCCTTTAAATTCAGCCAAAAGACATTAACCTTGGCAGCTGCCTGAATATCACGCATTCATTTGAAGCATCAAGAAGATGTAAAATGTATGAATGTAGCCAGCTGAGTTGCAATGTGTTCGTTTTGCTTTTTAGTTAGGCAGAAACATCTTTGTAGTGAATTGAAAAGAGCACTACTTTCTGTGCCACTCTTGGACTATGAATTACAATCTTAAAGCAGGCAAGCAGTGGAATGCATACAAATATCTTTGTGGGCAGTGATGGACTCAAAGCTCCTGAGTTACCAGAACTAATGGTATTGATCAAAGAGCAGCCACATGTTCAGCACAGGTAAATAAAAAGGAATGAGGGAATAAGTTTGGGAAAACCTTTATGCCAAAAGTTTACATGTATGGCAGGACTTCGATCCGCCTAAGATCAGGCTTGGAAGACTCTTCTGCTTGATTGTATTGATCTTTATGCAGAAAAGAGCCAGAGCAACAACCTGATGAACACCAGCTGCACTGCACTGTCATCTCAGCAGATCAATAGATGTGTCCCTGTTTGGCTGGGAACAGGTTGCCTGCAAAAAAGCTCCTAACGTGGCAGGGGCTGAACTGCAGCTCCTGGGTGGGTGAGGGGGCTGCCAGGTGTGCAGCCCCTCCATGCATAACCCCTCATCCCTCCCCATCTCCTCTGCCTCTGCTCCCCCTTTGCTGTTCACACCTGCTCTGTTCCAGCCTGCCTTCGGAGCAAGCTGGGACACTTTAGATTCAGTGGTGGAGGTGGTAGCTGCAGAGGCAAGAGGCATCGGGACCCGAGGTACACAGTTTTCTTCCCCGTTTTAGTGTGAAAGGTGACCTAAAAGGGTCAGATCCTCCCAGATTTATTCCCAAGACCTATAATTTGCATGCATCTTTCTCTGCTGTTTTATGAACTGAACAGATGCTTGAAAAGCTGCTGGGAATGAAAAACCTGGGAATTTGCAGTTTGCCCCTAGTAGGAGTTGAAATGAAAGCTGGAAGCTTATTTTTTTGCTCGTGAACTCTGAGAACACCCAGCTGGGCTGTGATGGGTAGATGGGGTTTGGTGCAGAGGTTCAAAAGGAGTCTCCCCACTAAGAAAAACAGGAACTGTTTACTGCATGTCACTGTGCAGGGCTGCTGGGCTGTGGAGCAGCAGTTTTGTTTTTTGAGAAGAGGAAAAGCAGTTACGTCTGTTTAAATAAACAAAATGACCCTTGAGACTTAATCATAGCTACTTATTATAGCTGACATCCACAGAGGGTTTGGGGTTTTTTTGTGTCTTTTTTTTCTTTATTAGTGGTCGCTTTCAAATTTAAACTTGAGCTAGGAAAACAGGAACTGTAGGTGTGGAGGTGTTCCTGCACCTCGATTTGCATGCTGCCTGTTTTTTGTTTAGGTGTGTTGGGTGTATGTGCGAGCGGTGGAACATGTCAGCAGTTTCCGACGCGCGGCTCTTGCTGACTCACGTGTCTGGTGCAGCTTGGAGCTGCCCTCGTCGCTATCCACAATGGGAGGTGCAGGCACAGAGACTGTCGGTGCCGAGCCGTTGTTCAAAGGTTATTTTCAGTTCTCCGGTCACTGGCTTTGCTGTGGTTTTCTTCCCCAGTAATATCAAAGTAAGCTGTCGGTTTGCCAGGCTGCTGTTCTGCGTTGAAGTGGCAATTTGTGGCACTGTTGCGGAGGTTATGCTCCAAGTGCGTCTCGATGCTGTGCGTGTTCCGTGTAACTAAATCTCTGGGGTTTATTTTGTTTCTTTTTTTTGTGAGTGGGACATTACAAAAAAAAAATCTCCCTGAGCGTCATTCCCAATTTGGATATGGCGAGTCCGGTGTATGAATTCTATTTTCCCTTGCCAATTGCAAGCTGTACAGTCTTCTACCCCCCACCCCTTTTTATGGCAGAAATCTTTAAAGCCAGAAAGGATTTCTGATTTAAACTTTAAAAATGTGGATTTAGCTATCTTTAGTTTTCAGAATTTTGCTATGTCTTAGTCTGTTTTTTGTCTTCTGTGTGGCAATAATGCTGGCCGTTAACGTGAAAGGATTCCTTCATTTGCATCAAGATGAAAACTTACGCTCTTGTACAACTGCTTCTTTATTTACAGACTCTGTTCTGGTTACTCGTAAGGATCCTGAGACCGTAACTTCTGCTGACTGATGATTTTTAACTGATCTCGTTATGGTTTGTTTTCTTCCCTCCTTTCTTTTTCCTTTCTTAGTCGATCACAAGAGCCTTTGCAGAAGCCAAGTGAATTATCCATCTGCAGTTTGGGATTTACTGTCACGGAGTTTAGATTCGTAGTTGTCTTTTGTGGTTTTTTTCCTTCTTTTTTTGGAATGAGTGAAAAATAAGCAATCTCTAGAAGTGTGATAAACAAAGTCAGCTGGTATAAAACAGGCTTTAATAACAAATAGGTGAGTTCTTGTCACTTGTTTTGTTTTTAGTCAACTACTTTGACCAGTAATGAATAGAAAACCACATTGAGAGCTTTGTAACACATGAAGAAAATGGGTGTTCTTGGTTTCCGCCTATACAAATGACTCATCAGTATCAGTAGGGCTTCTACTTCTAATAATAAAACTGTGGAAGACCTTTAAAACGTGTGGTTTTGGCCCCTACTCTTAGTGAAAGGTTGGAAAATGTTACTTAGAGTTTTTTATTAAAAAAAACTTATGGAAGCTTTAGTGATTTGCTGTGCAACAGTGAAAGATCTCATACCGTCTGAAAAAACACCTAGTCATACCACTGCTTGTGGTGCTAAAATCTTCCCCTCTCCGGTGTCCTCCGTGTTTCGTGTTTCACCGCAGTGAGTATTGCTGATGCTTAGGCTCAATGTCAGAGATGCACATCTGGAAAACATCATCTATTTATGTCGAGTGAGGGAAGACAGGGCACACTATCTTGTCTTGCCAACCTGCTCTTCTCCTCCTCTCTTCCACCCTGGTAAAGAGAGGGCAGTAGGACTGCGGAGTGACCTGTGTTGCTGTTTGAGCTGGGATCAGAGAATCCGGAGAGGAAAGTAAACAGAAAACAGGAGTTGCAGAGTAAATGACAACTGCAGGATGTGTCTGTCACTACCTAGGAGGAAACGCATGTCTTCCAGTACTGAAAGTGATACTGAAAAAGAACAAATCAGAAAGTGATCTATTGAATTCTTCTTTCTCTTTTTTTTTTTCTTTTTCTTTTCTTTCTTTAAGTAATAGCTTTCAAACGTGCTGGGATCCTTTTGGCTGTGTACCTATGAGGCTGAAATCTTTTTGTAAAGGCTCTGTCTCCCATGTTCAGTACAGTGAAGCAACCCCTAGTGCATACTGCTTTTTGTTTGAAACTGTACCTTGTAGAACACAAGGTTGTTTTCATATAAGTAGAGAACACCCTCCATGCTCTTACATTGTACCAAATTTTAATTCTTTTGTGCAAGGTATTCCACTTTTAATGGTAGTCCAATCAGTGCCTCCTGATCTGCTGCATTAAATACATAGTGTTGCTGCCTGATTTCAAGTGCCCTGTGTTGTTACAAGATTTTTAAAGACTATAAATGAGGCAGAGCTAGTTTTTTCTTCCCAGTTAGAGTGCAAATGCCAACATTTATGAAACCTCTGTGTTTACTTTCTCTGTTGGTACAGTATTTATACTAGTAACTTACTCCTTATAAGGGTGTGATGATTCTTTGTTTCATATTTTATTTTAAAAGCAGTGTGTGCTTTTTAGAAAACCCATACTGGGGCAGATCCTCAGTAAATCTAAACCTATCCCAGCTCCCTTGTGACAGTTGGGCATCTTTTACCACTAAATATTTATATTTATGTAGTAAATTTGGATTGCCCTGAAATACCTTGGATGTGTTTGTTAGTTTCTTGTATAACCAAACTGTGATGGAGAATCTTTGTCTTGTAGCTTCTTACTGGGAGAGGAACACTAAAAATAGAGGCGTAGAAGCCTGTGGAGATACAATTTGAAATATGTGAAAATCCAGTTGTTTGTTACATGGCAACAATAAGAGAGATTTTACTATTTTCAGATCAGTATAGAAGAAAAGGCCAACTTCCAACTTAAGGAGTTTATTTATGGACAGTTCTTACTGAAGTTCACAGAAGAACAATTGGTAAGGACTGCAAAACACTGTGTCAGTGGTTATTCAGAGTTCAAGAGGACGTAGGTTCAGTGCTCTGATTTCAGCTCGTCGTTAGAAAATCTTTCCATCAGAAGTGTCATGACAAGAAGATCGTGACAAATGAATAACATGTCTAAATCTCACTTATGTTCTGAGCTCTGCTGACTCGAAACGGGACTTGTGTCCAAAATCTGTGGGGGCTGGACCTGTGAAGGGCAGCCGATGCTGTTGCTGCTGAATTTTGACACTGTGATTCTGCTCTACATCATCTCCTCTCCTTTCCTTGTGCTTGCCCTTGGCACCTGTCTCATCTCAAAGTTGGCCAGCCCTGAGAGCCAAACTGGCAGAAGATTATTTACTGTATATGTAGGGTTAATTTTCTGCTGGTTGATTTTGTGACAGGGTCTGGTAAAGACCTGGGTAAAGGCTCAAATTAAACCAAAATTTGTTAAAAAACCTAGAGCTGACCATGGGACACCTGGCCCCCAAAGCGCAGTGACCATCACAGCATCATGCCCCATCTCCTGAAGGTGACTCTTGCTTTTGCAGTGTGGTGATATTACAGAAAACCAGTGTCCAGCTGAACCTGTAGCTTGGCAGTAAGAGCTTGCTGCCAGGGCATCAGAGGTTTGAGCTGTTTAATTTTGTCTTGTTTGCAACAGACAATTGAAAGAAACGTTAGAGGAAAACAGAACTCAATCAAGCAAGTCTTCTACGTTAACAAAATGCAAAAGTACTATCTTTTGCAAATATTCAAATAACTGTTGTTATTCCTGCTTGATTCTGGTTGCTTCTGGCCTGATGTGACCTGGTTGTGTCGCCTGTCTCTCAGCTGTGATGAGCTCTCATTAATTTAGATTTTAAATCCAAGCTATAGCTGAGGAGATGAGCAGACCTGGTGAGTGTGGGGAGCTTTTTGAACCAGGTGGCTGCAATCCTAGACCTTCGGGTCTTCCTTGCAACCTTTTATCACTCTGGGGATGATGGCAAGCATGTGCTGTTGGAGATTTTGAGTAACGGGTTCAGCAGATGATTCAGATGGTTCAGAGTGGCTTGAATTTGCTCAGGTGAAGGAGGGGGTCTCACCTCATACTTCCTCACCATAGGGTGAAGTTAGGAACTGGTAACCCCCTGTGCTGCTGGGTGAAAATATGAGACCTTGCTTGGCTCTGCACTTGTTGGACTCTGCTGAGCTGGTTCTGCTTTCCAACCCAGCAAATGTCCATTCACCATTTTCTTCGCTCTGGCTAATTTTCTAGGCAATTTGATTAGTAAGACCACAGGCCCAAAGAGCAGCAGAGCAAGAGCTCTGTAGCTTCACCCCATGTGGCAGCTGGAGCCGATAGGCTGCTGTTTGGGAAGGGGATGGTGCGGTCACTGTTGTCCTGTGTTCCTGAGCAGCAGCGGTGGTGATTTATGCAAAGCTGAATGCTGGCCATACATATTAAGCAAACTTTTGGCCAGAATTTGACTAGCAAAAAATCAAAGTGTCTGCAGACTTTTGGTTAGGTCCTGCTCTTGAGCTGGGAAATTTAAATTCTGCTTCAGGTCAACTTCAGGTGTCTGCTGCACCTGAGGCACTTCTGAGTGTTGAACCTGTAACCTGCCACAAGCTTCTGACTCCACTCAGCGATGTAACCTCATCTCCAGTACCGCCATTTATTCTGGTAACTGCTATTAAATGTGCACTGAGGGGAAGTGTGGTGCAGAATTGTTTTTAAAGAAATCCAAATGGATTGATGGTGTGAAGTAATCGTGAGGCATGTCAGTGAGCTAACCCCAATGTAAAACTCACGGCAAATTATAGAATTGGTGCATAGTTTGTCATAGCTGTAATTTCACGGGCAGTGCAAATATAAGCACACTGCAAGGAAATTTTTTGTTTGTCTTTTTCCCCTTCTTGTCCCTCTTCGTTTGTCTTATTATTAGACTAAAAGTAGAGTCAGTGATTCATTCAGTAATCTGTTTCTTGGACAGTTAGTCATCTGCCAATTTGTGTTAACTTTCCACTTTGTTCAGAAAGTGAGTAATGCTTAATGCACTAACCACCAAATTCCAAGCTTAAAAAGCTGTGAACATCATTCAAATAGTCTCCAAACTTTCTCTTCAAAATTTTTACCATTCCGTAAGATCAAAGGAGCAAGGTCTGGCAGGCAGCGTGGTACAGCTGCACTCCAATTGTTTTGTCTAGCCCCAGCTATTGAAGCAAAACACAAGGTTGCAAACGTAATGCACAAGTTCTGTCATACTCCAACCCGTGTGTTACTTAATCAGTGTAATGCTGCTTGTTTTTCTTTGCGACTCCTACTTTCAACAGATAAATACTGCCTCCTTATTTCCCTCCCTTCCCAGGCTGCCACAACTTTCTTCATTCATGTTGTTCCCTACCTCAACAGACTGTGATGTTATCATGACTAATTTAATGAAAATAGTTTGCAAGGAAAGCTGGAATTGGTTTTAGCTGCCTGCTGCAAATATTTGTGGTGCTTTTCATGATTCTTTTTGGTGGAAAAAAAATGATTGTGCTGTTGAAGTGTTATCTATATAGAGCTTGAAGCTATAAAGCCTTCCTATAGCAGTCAGGTAGATATTTTGATCTCAAGGTGATGCCAGGCATTTCTGAAGATGAACACAGTACTTGTTTGGATTACTCAAGAATTTTTAAACTACTTTTTTCTTTCTTATGGAAACTGGAGTAGCGTAAAGAGTAACAAGGTCAGTAATGTCATGGGAGAACTTTATAGGACGAAAGTCTTTACAGTCTGCTCTAAAATAACATGAAAGGGCTGACCACTGCATTCAGCAGCAAAGGAATTCAAAGTGCAAGAAAGACTTGAGTGTTACGGGAGGGTGTGTGCATGCACAGGAGTAGCGTGAGGTGGGGGTGGTAAACATGGGTACCATAAGTGGTTTGCTTGACCCAATGCTTTCCTCGTTCCTTCCGCAGGCACCTGTGTGTTGTGTGCCCCTACAATTACCCTCCATTTCTTGCAGCAAAGTCGTCGTCTCTGCGTAATTGTCCAGTAGTGCAGATGGTTTCGCGGTGTCCCTGGTGCCACAGTTCTGACAATCCATTTCCCTATTCCTAGAATCCAATTCCAGTCCATGTAAATGCCCAAAATGTCCTGGTAGCCCTGTTCTGGTGTGACGAATTATGGCTTCTGAAAGGTTTTTCCTTGCAATCTGACTCGTACACCAGCAAGTTTGAATAGTTCGGTTAAGCTTTGGACAGCCATACTGGGGATGCGTATTTAACTACCAGCCTTTGAGATATGCCCATCCTGATTGCCTGCAGATTTTCCAACATCAGGTACTGGTTAATGCACTTGCCTCATTAGACTGATTGCAACTATCATATTTCAAGAATTACTTGTTTCTGGTTCAGTCTTAGTTTCAGCTGTTGAGCTCCACTTTTCAGGAGTGATGCTGGATTGGAATTTGAAAATTTCTTGGATACGTCTGCTTCTCAGTTGGCTCAAGTATGAGCGGAGCTTTCATCTGCTTTTGGTTGAAAGACATCCAGGAGCCGACTTGTACTGATGCTGTTTTCCAAAATCAAAATTTCCACCTTCCTCAGAGGCACTGAACCAGCAGAGGCAGCTCTGCTGCTGGCTGCAGCCTGGTGTGGTTGGTGGTGCCGGTGGCCGTGCCCATGGTTCTCCTGCCCTCAGCCGAAAGAGAGCTGCCAGTGGGCACCTGGTCAGCGGAGCCATTGACCTCTGCTCTCACCCACCCCACGCAGCATGTCTGTGCCCACACCAGGATTGCTTTTAGGTTTCTGATTTAAGCAAAGAAGCTTGCCTCCTTGCTAGTTTTGGGGTGGTGGGGAGAGAAGAGCAAAGGCTGAGGTCAGGATTGTTGCTATCTGTGTGGTTCAGTGTGCGAGTGACTCGAGCAATGGCCGATTCACCGCCTGAACTTGGTTTGGGTTTTTGTTTTGTTTTATTTTAAGGAAGTAATCTGCCCAGAGGTGAGAACTGGTGCTGTTTCGCTGGATTATGAGTAAACCAAAACTGTGAGCAATGTCTTTGCTTCCAGCCTTTTGCTCCTGATCGCCGGCGGTTGATGCCAGGTGACAGACCTTCAGCGCTGAACTGGTGCCAGAGGAGATGGACACCTGTCTTTCATGGGGGTGTGCAGCAGTCGGGGCCGCTTAATCGCCAGGTTTGGCAATTCCGGTTTCAGGTCACCTGGACAGGGCAGAGAAGGCTGCAGAATTTGCAGCTGTATTTGGCCTAACAGCTGGCACAGCTGCTTTCTTTGGCTGGCTAAGAGGCTTTGGGGTGAAGGCAAGATGACCAGGTGCCTGAGACCTTGTAGCTGTTGAAACCCAGATAAGGGCAGTGTTGACTGTTGCAAAGTTGAAATTGTAACCAGGGCATTTTAGCTGAGGAAATTGTTTTTGGTTTTTTTACCCCCTTTGCTGCCTATTTTCCAATTGTTTCCTGACTGTAAGATTTAGGACATTCCCATGAGGACAAGCACACCGGTGTTGTCCTGCACAGAGAGGTGCCGAGGCAGCACAGCCAGGGCGAGGGTTCTCCCGGGTATTTATAGAGGGGGTGCCTCCTACCCCGAATAGCTCTGCAGGTGTGCTGCTGGGTCAGTTAGAGAAACCGCGAGTGGAAATGATAGCTGGGGTGAACCAGTTTACAAATAGCTTTTCAGTGTTTGTTTTTATTTTTAACTCCTTCCCCACCCACAGGCCCCTCCCCTGGCGTATTGGCGAGGCTGAAACAGTTCAGGGAGGGGGAATCGTTGCTGTAGGATGTGCAAAGTGCCCAAAGAGTTTCCAGAGGACCCTCTGAAATAGAGTTGCTTTCCTAGCGGCAGAGATCCTCTTCTCCTCCCAAGCCCCACCAGTTCTCTTCTGCTCCCTTCTTATTTAGGGTTTATGGGGGTAAAACTTATTTTTCTGTGGCTGCTGGGGTTTTTTCTGGGGGAGATGTGTGCATTTTTTTAACATATATTTTTTTTAAAGGGCTGACAACTGATGGAAAAATACAGATAATTATGTATTTGAAGCTGATGGAGTCATGGTGCCCTTCTGGTGCCTCTGAGCCAGGTCCTGCTGTCTGGGCACCTTCTCTCAGGCACTTGGTCTGTGCCCTTTTTGCCCTAATTTTAGCTTATCACAGAGAAGTGATCTGTAATGTAACATCTGAGCATGAGAAGAAATTTAGACATTTCTCTTTTTTAAAAAAAAAAAAAAATATATATTTTCCTAACCTGTGTTCAATTGCTTATGGAAAATTCTGGTCAAAAGGGCGAAATTTCTTTGCTGGGTGTTTAACCTCAAACCCACAGCTCCCAGTACCCAGGCCACATGAGTGGTAATGGCCTGCTTACAGCCTTTTTCCAGCACTGTGAAGGTGTGGGTGGGTGTGCATGGGAGGGAGAAAGGGAAAGGGCACGAATGGGAGAGAGGGGTCCCTCTTGCCCCTTAGGCTGCTTTTCTGGGTTTTTTTTGTAAGTTTTTTTTTAAAAAAGAAAACACAGCAAGCCTGGCTGCCTGCAGAGTAGGTTAATCATTGCAGAAAGACTCGACGCTGCTACTCCACGTATGTATTTTCACATGTGTGCCCCTGACTGCGTGCGTACTTTGCGGCTGGCGCAGCATAGCTGGAAAGTATGTGGGAGCGTGTCTGCTTCCTCCGAGGCTGCTACAGGTGGTCGGAGGAGGGTGGGGGGCGGAGGAGGAGATGCTCGGGGCGAGGTACGACACCCACTTCCTTTGGCGTCTGTTGTCGCACGCTCCAACCCGCCGACAGCCGGGCAGCCGCGCATCGCACCTGCGGTGCTTCGTCTTCACTCCTGCTGATTTGCTGGTGTAGGCTTATGACTAAGATTGTGGTTTAATATGCCCTTTTTAGGTATGCGAAGTGCTTCAAATTATCTCGTGTAGCATTTCTTCTTTTTTCTTTTTTTTTTTTTTTTTTGCCATGGCCTTTTCTGCCTTTGGAAGTTTCCGCAGCTTTTAGAAGGCAAGAAGCATAACTTTATTTTAAAAGAAGAAGTTTTCCCCAGCTTGTTACTTGTCAGCTATGAGTATGCATTTTTTGTCTTTCGATGACCATTTTTTGAGTTTAAATAATTTCACAGCTTTTAAGATTTAAATCCAACCAAATAAAAAGAAAGCTTAAATACCTGGAACTTGAGAGGAAACTCTCTCTTTAGACAAGATGCCTTGCTTTTGCAGCCATACCCCAAGAAATTTGGTGTTAACATTTGCAAGTACAGATCTGTTTCCTTGTAATTTTGAAGTCTTTACTCGAGGGCCTGTAATTTTCCTTAACTGTTCAGGTGCTGCTTACTGCCTTGGATGTTTGTTGAGTGTATTGCATGTGTGCTCATGTTCCCTTACATTTCAGATGAAATGCTATAGCCTAGCAAGCTACGCTGCCATCACGCTAATAATGGTGACGATAAAATGGCACGTGCTGGCCTGGGGAGGAGGTGGGAATGGAAAGGAGCAGACCTATAGGTACACCTACATCTGATTGATGTAGCACCCATCTTTCTTGGTAGATTATGCAGCCTTCATGCCTACCGATTGCTTTTTTTTAAGTTCATGTCCTGCTCTGTTATGGAGAAGGATAGAGTTTACCTCTTCTTACTGAATAAAAGGTAGTTTTACCCATGGAGGTACCTGGAATATCTGGCATCAGCTCATGGTTGACAGAAGCTCCAATTGCTCTACTCTGGGGGAGCTCGAGTGAGCTGAGCTGTCAAATGTAGCTGTTAGATACCAAGCAGAGGTGTAAAGTGGCCTTTCTGATGTTTGTGCCACTTTGTATCTTGTTCTTAATTGAGACTGCAACCGAAGGACCCAGCAATAGTTCTAGAGTGCGTATTTGATACTCTTGAAACTTTGGTGTGCAACCATTCTGGAAGTGTTAAGGCTTGATACATGTTTTGTAAAGGAGTGACCCCAAGGAAGTCTAATGTCCCACAGAGATGTTGTGAGATATGTGAATCATTAGCAAAATCATACAGAATTAAATTGATTAAATTTGGGAAAAGGTCCTGAAAGTCTCATAGCACTTTGGCTCAAGTTTGTCTCCTGCAGAAAGACTTGTCTAGCTGTTGTTGAGGGAGGTTGAGTCAAAATAGCCATAAATGTGTGCAGCTGCCGGGCTGGAATCATTGGATTAGAAAATCGGAGAGAGAGAAGATGGTGCAAGGCCACAAAGCAGCCAAGAAATAAATCAGAAATTACACAAAGAGTGAAAAACGAAAAGACAGTCAAAGTCCTGTCCTCTGTCTCACTGGAGAGGGGAACATTTAATTAAAATTCCTATGTCAGAGTAGGTGATGTAGGAATTAAAGCACATACCTGTTCCAAGTTGGTGCTTTCTATGCAGTTTTTATTAACTCTACCCCCAAAAAAGAGCTGCTTGCACACAGGAAACCATGTTTTTGACTAGAAGGTACAGTAAAAACACAGGGTGGGGCATACATGTGCTTTACTACATGAAAGCAAAAGGAGAGGGTAAGCAGCAGAGCATCATAAGTGAATCCATGTTCCCTCCCCCTTTTTTGAAATGAGTTCAGAAGGTATCGAGCTCCCAAGATAGGACACCAAGGCTCGAGCAGTTGGTGTGAGAGTAGCAGTGTGCTACAAATTCCACCATTTGACCATCCATTTGGTGAAAAAGGGACTTAACAGTTGCAGGGGGTTTTGAAACATTTGAGTCCCCAAAACACCAGCAGCATTTAGTTCAGCATGCAGAACTTGCGTGCTGACCAGAGGCACATGGCAAATACAATTCTAATTTATTTTATTTTTTCAGATGTCTTGCTAGTAGACATAAATGGAGCAGATCAAGATCTCACCATGGTTGCAAGCTGTGGCAGAAAAATTAGCACCACACTTTCCAGTGGAAGCAGAACAAAAATGTAAAGTCTGCCAATGAAATTGGAAACAGCTCTTAATTTCCCCTCTCCTCCTCCTCCTCCCCCAAAGGATGAATGGCTTACTCTTCTGGATGGAACTTTGTGTAATGACTCATAGTTTTATATGGATTAGTGTGAATATGTAGGTGAGGGAGATGCTGGTATCTGAGAAACTATATATAGTGCCTAGGAGAAGTGTCCTGGAACGCAGAATAAATTATCTATTTCTCTTGCTGAAGTAACGGAAACATAAAGGCAGAATATCTTCCTCCCTTTACTCCTTCTCCTCCCAGTTGTGCTCAGCAGATACAGAGGAGGCTTATGATGAGCAGAGAATCAAATACTTACCTGTATCAAGCTGGTCACTAAAATACGGGTATCCCCTTAGCCTTACCTGGAAAGGACAACTTTTTTAGAAGATGTTTGAAACTCAGCCATTTCACTGTGTTGCTCATAAGCAAGGCTGCAGTAATTTAAAGTGGAAAAAGTAAGGGGTCAGCGAACTGTAGCAGAGGAGAAAGGTGATCAAGCAGTCAGGAGAAGGTGGAAATGTGTTGAGCCGGCATTGCTGCAGATACACACAGAGGGGCCTGCACCCTTCAGTGTTGTTTTTGCTTCTTAGTCTGCAGCAATGCCATGGGATCCCTGAGGAAATGGTCTTTTACATGGAGTGTCCATTAAAGGCAAAAGTGAGAGAGAAAACTGTTCTTATGTCCTTGTATGACAGCTGTACCTTAGAATTAGGCCTTATGTAATGTCCATAAACCTGACATAGTTAAGTCCTTCTTTTTGCCTGTTCACTGTAGCTTACTTTAGCATTTAATTGTAGGAACCTTACTTTTATGTCTCAGACTCCATATAATGCACTACCATAACGTTGTTATTGGGTAAGAAGACTGAAAATCCTGAGGTCAGTCCTATGCTCCTGCCTCTGCTTTCCCTTGGGAGCATGTTGCTGGTTTTCTCTGGGAGGACACTGGCTCTGGAGTCTCCTCAGTTCTTTGTAGGAAAAACCTGGTTTTCCCTTCAAGCCAGATGCCACATGAGGCTTACTCTCAGGATACCATGATACCCTGGGAACTGCAGGGGAAAATGCATTTACATTGAAAACACACAATCAACAACAACAAAGAGAAGCAGCCACTTCTTATACAATTGGGGGAGAATCCCACAGTGCCTTCAGAGAAGCAGACTTACTTGGTCATGTGCAGCATCTCAGACCTCCCACCATCAGCTGTCAAGGAGGTCTGACTTCCATTTTAAAACTAATACCTAGCATGGAGTTGAGTTGTACTCATGTACAACTCTTACTGCCGAGAAACCCAAACATGGAGAAGTCAAGAATTCGTGTCATTTGGTGTAATTTCTTGAAAAGAGATTAAAATTCCAATGTTTATCTTGGATCCCCAATGCAAGGAGCAGGGAGGGAGCGATGAGGGTATTTTATGATTAATGAGTCTTTCTGCATGTCTTTCTCATGCCTCTTGGCATTTAGTAGTCTCTTAGTCCTAGCTTTTTATTTCATTTTTCTCTTGTTGGCACTCTAATTAGAAGTCACCTGAGATGCAAGAATCCATTCTCGGCCAGCAGGTCTCTTTTTGGCTGTGAGGATGTGGGGCAGTTTGCTGTTCTTGTACTCCACTGGTCAAGTAGGTTAGCGTTTCTGTCCATTCCTACTATCACTTCTTTTGACCTACGACACTTAAAGCCATCACCCTCACCTTGAAAACAAGGTCCAGTTAAGATAGGGAGCAGTGTTAGACTGAACTTGCCAGCCTAACCAAGAACAGGTTAATTTGTGTACCGTAGGAGTCTAGCCACAATACCTGAAATTCAGTGGGAGTCAGGGTTGCAGCCCAGGCTGACTGCCATGCACAACACTCTGGTGATCCTCGCTGCTGCAACAGCAGTGTAGACCTGGCCCGTGCTGAAATCAAGGCCATAGGAAGGAGCACTCTTCAGCTGCCTTTCCCTGTCCTCAAAAGAGGAGAAACCCAAGATAGCAGCATGTGGTTCCTGGCACTTGCAAGTGGAAGGCAGAAAGTGGGGGAAAGTGCTGTATGGACCAAGCAGCACACTCTGTACAATCAGAGGTTTTTTCCATTGAAGATCTGTGTGGTTTATATGGACAGGGAGGAGTTTGGCTTAAACATGGGACTGATCCTTCATCTAGGACAATTTGAAGAACATCTGATAGTGAAGATAAGCAATTTTTCTTTTTAGATGGGAGGCTTTCTCAACTGGTGGCAAGCCATATATGGCAGATCAATAGCTCTGCCTCCCCTGGGGTTTCTCTCCACAGCTGCAGACCATGTGCTTGTGTGTGTGTGCGTGCTCACCAAGGAGGCGGAGGGGGAGTATTTAACCAGCTGCAAATCAGTGAATCAGTGTAGAGGAAATTATTTCCCTTGGGCAGAGGAACTCCATGCTAGAAAGGTGGTTTGTGGCAGGCAGTGCAGGGGTAGTAGGAGCTCATGCCACCACTCTGAGGTAGCTCATCTGGGCTGGAGAAGGTCCCCCTGAAGGAGTCCTAGGTGCTTTACAGCCACTGTACAGCCATCCATATAATTTCCTCTGCCACTTTGACAAAGGTGTGGAAGGCCTGGGCAAGAAACGTGGAGACAGAGGGCTGGAGTATGAACCAGTGTCTCTGTAGAGCAAGTGCAAGGAGATGGAGGACTACTGAAAAGTAATGGTGTGCTGCGGGTCAGGCAGCAGCTCTCCAGGAACTGGGACATGAGTAGAGCATGCTTTTGCTCTCCTAGCTGTAGGGCTTATGCCTCCTTTCCTCTACTTGGAGAGTAGTCAGAAGAGAAGAAATCTGACCAACTTGCCAGAGGCCCTTCTTCTTGCTTTTGCCCAGCTGAGGAGGGAACCTTAAAAGTTTCCCCATTCATTCTTAACTCTGTGTTCTTGGCTGTTGATGCTCAAGTAAGTTCAGTCTATACCAGTCTGTTTTCCTCATACATGGGCAATCTATCTATGTAGTAAATACTTCTTGTCTTCTTCTAACCCCTGGATACAACACACTTGTTTTCTACAGTGGTGTGTGCCGCTTACCTAATTGTGCTTACATGGAGAAAATCAGGCAGAAGATGGAGGGGTTTAATTTCACTGAAGCGGTTCAAGAAAAGCAGCTGGATTTCTGTTCTGCATACATCCTTATTCCACCCCACGCTTGACTCGTTTGGGAAGTGCTGTGATGAGCGTCCAACACGGTGAGTTTTGTCATGTCCATGAGTGGCTGGGTGCTCATCACAGAGGCCACAGAGTGAAGCATACTGAAACATCTGGGGTAGAGAAAATGGTTCAGCTTCATTTTTATGGAAGAAGTCTTAGAGGTTTGCGTGAACCTTCTCTATATACCGGCACATAACCCAAAGGAGTGAGACTCTTGCTGACAGCCTGGTGCTTTAGGGGATAAGCATCCTCCTAAGAGCTTGGTTTCCAGCAGGGTGAGGGTAACAGAAGAGACAGGATGATGGGGCAGGTTTTCCTGTGATTGACCAGTGTTAGTTTTCTTGAGGCTTGCCCTGAAGCCTCTGTAGCTCTGCTGCCTGAAGCTGATGCTGGGGTGAACCATGAGTGTGATCCGATATAGCCTTTTCAAGTGTACAGCATAAACTACTACCAGACAGTTACTATTAAACATTGCCTGGATTTCCTCTGAATTACACATTTGGAAGTCTTATAAAAAAGTGTGTGAATGTAAAGTACCGCTGTGTGGGGAACACTTAGCTTCTTCAGAAATAAAAATTAGCAAAACTAAATACAGTGTATTACATCCAGCAGACCACGAGACTGTATCCAGTGAAACAGGTAAGGGATTTGCCATTGCCTGACAGGGTCATAGATACACCACATTGACCTGTGCAAATTTAGAGCCCTGTCTCCAAATGGAGTAGAAGAGCTACAGTGAACATTAGCACAAAAGCTGACATTCATGTATGGGACAGCTAAGACCATGCTTTCAAGCTCTGACCCAAATAATGAAACAATTTTCAGTGTGTTTTTTTGATGATTCTTTTCTTTGCTTGGAAAGGAGGTTGTTTAAAAATCAGTTGCTCATAAATGTGTCATGAGGTCTTGATGCCCTGGACAGTAATGCTGCTCTGAAAAACTTACAGAAAAGCTGTTTGAGTATCTTTTCTCTTTGGTCCTGAATATAAGGAATATCATAAAGGTAGTATGGTAAATCAGATGTAGCCCTATTAGTGAAAAGAGGAGGGTAATTGGCTTAGCAGTGTTGATGTAAAAAAAATCACCCTTTCAGTGTAATGCTTTTGATAGGTCAAGGGTACAACAAAGAGTTTGGGGCAGGTGATAGCATGGAAGTAAAGCATGGACACATGACCATTAGCTGTTAAGTCTAGCAAGGAATGTACTGTATTTTGTTCATATTGGATACATTGTACTTTTCATTTCTTAGAAAAAACCTGATGTACTTATTTTAATGTACTGTAGACCTTTGCTTAGTAACATATCTTTCTGGGAAAACCTATACATAATGACATTGTTTTAATGGGCACAAATCCTTGCCTGAGCTACAAGCATATGCTTTTGTCAGGATGTGTTTTGGGCACACTGTGCATGGAATTTTATATAGCAATTGTCCTCTCTGCTTTTGTGGGTACATTTTCTAGCACTAAAATACCAAGCTACAACACTGAGCTTCATTGTTAGACTCACTGGCCTTTGCCTTTAGTTGAAAAGGGGGCAGGAAATCTGTTTCCTAAAAGCTGCCTGAAGTCACAGAAGAAAGCAGCATCCCTTCTGCTAGCTGCAGATGAAATGACCTCTTGGGGCAAAGAGTCACAACTGTTGCCACATGAAAGCTGTATGGAGGCTTGGCTGTGGGAAGTCAGTGATGATGAGAAGCAAATAAACAACAAGGAACTGGATGTTAATGTTGGTTGCGTCAGATATGTAAAATCATGTAGGTTGCAATAGTTCTGCTTCTCAGGATCCGCAACCCATCTCTTATCAGAGCGAGCGTGAGCCTATGGAGCAGATGTATATGCACTGCTTCAGAGCCCAGACCCAGTTGTGGGCAAAAGAAAGGTGGTCTTACAGGAAAGAGAAATCAAAGTTATTGCCTCTTCCCTGACTCTTGGGCTGTGTAAGTAAAGAAAAAGCAATCCAGAATGGTGAAGACAAAACATCTCAGCCTCTCTTGCCAGTTGGAGAACTGCTAATAGTGTTTATAGTCTTGGAACAAAAGGCAACAAAACAAGTTACTCAAGAAAAGAATCCATCATTCTGACAAAAATAGAGCTTTCAGCTATTTTTTTTGTCTGAGTCTGTGTTTCTCCAGCCAATCAATCCTGTTACTGAATAAAACTCTGGAAATCAACTTAACAAGATTAATGTCTGTAAATATTTGTAAAACCTGTGTGTTACACAGTCTCTTTAAATGAGATTATGTCATGTTTATAATACTTGCTCATATTTTGTACCCGATCTGGTCTAAAATGGAATAGTTTTCATTAATTTTACTTGCTTGTTTAATTTCATGCTTAAACCAATAAGTTACAAATCCGCATGACTGCCCACTTATTGTTACACTCGGAATAATTGCACTGAGTCACTGTGCATGGACTCGGATTGCCATAGGGTGTTCATACTTGATATTTAAGCAAGCATGTTTATCTGAAAGCTGGCTCGTCAGTCTGTGGAATGTAGTGTTTACTACATGAGGTTCAGCCTAGAACAATTGAGGTTAGGAGATGTAGTCTGTGATCATTAATGATGCCTAGAATTCATGTTCAGCTTTTCAGGGGTATTAGGGAAATTATCTGCTAAATGTTGGACAATAAATGCAGGGAAAATAAGAGTTAGGCTTTGAGAAAAGGGGGTTTGTGTGCATTTAATGAAATGTTCTTAAAAAAATACTTTTCCTTTTTTGTCCCAGTAGATACCTG
Organism: Mesitornis unicolor; assembly: GCF_000695765.1. Classification (NCBI taxonomy): domain Eukaryota; kingdom Metazoa; phylum Chordata; class Aves; order Mesitornithiformes; family Mesitornithidae; genus Mesitornis; species Mesitornis unicolor. The sequence continues at coordinate 20,866 of NW_010199791.1, forward strand.
TTTTTTGTCTATGATCTGTCTTGAATGCCTTGTCCAAGTTTATTTCCAAGGTTTAGTCCAAGTGTTTAGTTCCAAACACTGATGTGGAGTTCTTTTTCCTAGTGAAATTTCCCTGTGGCAGAAAAAACCCCAGGGAAACTGACATTTGAAATGCCTTTTCACCTTCGTTTATTTTGCTAACATGTTTGCAGGTAGTTAAAATGCTGAGAAATTCAGTGGCAGCATCACCTGCTGGAGTGTGTTTTACAGAAGAAGAACAAGTGAGGAAGGAGGGTAAAGGCTGTTGGTTTACTTACCCCTTCTGCTGAGGGGACGTTCACTGCTTCTGAAGGAAGCACCCAATGCTGTTGCAGACCCTTGGCATGCAGGGGAGAGCAGAGCCCCCTTCCCCTCACAGAAGCCTGTGTAAAGCCTGCAGAGCGTTTCTTCCTCAAGCAAGGATGGTGGATGATTTCATGTAGGGCTTTGTCAGAACTGATACTCAGGTTGTAGCAGGAAAGCATAATTTTTTTTAAAACTGCAAAGTTGTTGCTTTTGGGATTACTAGCGAAGTGTCAGCAGCAGGCTGGATTTCCGTTTTGATGGGAGAAGCATCTGTACAGTTCTGCAGACTGAGATAAAGCAAGCTTTAGATTGGAAATCAGATGAGTTTGTTAGTCAGGATAACTGTATTGTGGAGCTACAGGTGAGGAGTCAGACAGCACTTCAGTCTTTGCAAAAACAGAGAAATTTATATAACGTACCACTGTCTCACATCAGCAGTATTTACAGCTGTTGAGCAGTTTTTCCTAACCAAGGTGATTTTTTTACTTGGTTTTCCCTTTACTGCAGTTACTTGGAACATCCAAAGGAATCACTGCTATTCAGAGACTACGTCTAGCAGCTTAGTATTTTGTGTTTCAGGCGGTATTTGCCTGTCCACTTATCATATTTATAAATAAAATATATCTTTCTTATTCAGCACATGTATTACAATAAGAACATAGGAGAAGAGGACTGGAGGACATCATAGTTATAAATATGCTTTCATTTATATTCTCTTATGTGGTGATCTTTTGTTGATCTTTCGCTATCTATGCAAAGAATGTTTTAGTAAACAATACTGATTTTAAAGCGATTGTAGGGGAATATGTACATGTGCAAGAGAGGCTTACTTTTTTTTTAAACTGCATTAGACTTTTTTTTAGATTTTAAGTACTTTGCATTATTCTTAACAGCAATAATACATGGAGCATACTGAGATATATTATACGCATACCATTTGTTCTTGGGCACCAGTATAATGTACGTGGGTGTGAACTGCATATCGCTGTGGTTTTTAACCAATTTATGATAGTTTTGTTCTGATGCAAAGCTTAAGTATGCTAGAACCAGGATTGCCACCCACTTTAAATGTTGTTGTTAGCAGATAGCATTTATTTCAGTCACTTTAAAATCTTAATATTATGAAGTGGTTTTAAAAGGTTTGTCTTTTTAAAGCAACTTCTATATTCTGGATAATATCTACCAGCGTTGGTACTGGAGATCATTCTTCTCTAAGATGTAGTGTGGGTGTGGAGTTCCACTGTGCTAATTTAATTAATTGCACTGAGGTCTCGGACCTCCTGGACAAGCAGGGTCATCTCCGTTAAGTGTCCAAACAGGCTACAACAGCAGTGTTCTCACAAAGCTCTGCTTGATCCTCTGGATGGAGTCCAGGGAGCCCATCACTTGAGAAATGCACGTGTCAGGCTGTATGACCTTTACGTAATAACCATGCGAGTGCGAAGCCCAGAGGACAGGTAATCCGTGTGATGTCCGGTGGTGGTGCTGGCAGCGGGCTGCCGAGTTCCTGTGCCGGAGAGGTTTGTAGATGGCTTCCTCGTGGTTTCTTCAAATGGCATTCACCAGCTTTTGTTCGTCCTCCTGCCTTTCCTGTTTAGCAATTAGGCTGGGAGAATGGGAAGTGTGACCTGTGTAGTCCATGCAAAGATTTCTGAAGGAAGCTCACAAGGCTGCATGGATGCCTCCAGTCAATTCTTTGGCTGAAATTAGCTTGAAGATTAGAGGAGAGGATGTAGCCACAAGCACGCAGGCACAAGCTTACAGAGCAATGAACATACCCAGAGTGAGTTTTGTGTGTCACGTAAACAAATACATCATAAACGTTCAGCGCCTTGTTAGGTTTATTTGGTGGGTTACCCAGTATGGCTTAAAAGCTTAAATTAAAATGCTTACCACTGCTGTGCTTGGTCTTTGGGGATCTACTGAAAGAATTGATCTGAATTTCTTCACCCCTTTGTCCATTTCTGTACGTGTAAGATGGAGGCTACCTGCCATCCTGGGCCTTAGAGAGGATTAGTTACTCCTTACGGCTGGCTTTGGAGAGGAGAAGCGCTAAGCAGGGTGATGTGACGTATGTCTGTTCCAATGGAGATGGGAAAGGAGGCGGCACTGGAGTGCTCCTGGAGAGCTGAGGTCAGGAGAGCCCCTGTGTGGGGGTGGAGGGAAGGCCACCAGCGGTCACAGGGAGACCAGGGCTGCGTGGGGCCTGGCCCTTCTGGGATGCCCACATCCTGCTCTTTAAAGCAAGCAGAGTGAGACAGGCGGAGGCAAAATGCCCATAGCATTTCAGTAAATACTAGCACAAACCTGTTGGCTTTAATCAGCTTAGGAGAAATGAACTGCGCCTGGGAGCTGCACGTGCCGGGAAAGGAAAGCCTCACCACTTAGGATGACCTGGCACAAATTTGGTGTTCATCTGGAAAACCGTGCTCAGTGCCTGCTTCCAGACAAATTCAAAACCTGGTTCAGGATAGATTACCCTCACGTAGCAGGATCAGTGGTGCAAATCCCTGTTTGCCTCTTCCCACTTGGCCAAGTTGCGTTTCTTTTCTCGTAAGCTCTGGTCATTCCTGTGATTCCCTGTTGCCTCTGCAGTGAGGGACACAGCCCCACATTGACCTCCACATTAATAGTTTCCCCTTCGTCATGTTTAGTATCATGGTGGTATCTCCAGCAGGGGTTTATTCCTCCACCTGGTTCCCCTTTGTGCCTGTTCCCCTTTGCATGCTTCAGGATCTAACTCCACATAGTTGGGCTGGATAATGCCCAACAGATAAAGCAGGGTCTGAAACTGGGGTGCTCAGGTGCACCCCTGCCTTCCAGAGGACTCTCCATCTGTTGGTTACAAATCAGCAGGTTTCTCACATTACTCAAGAGTTCTGTTTATATTTTTTTTTTTTTTGGATTATCCTCATCCCTTCTAAGAAGACAAGAGGCTGTAATATTCAAAGATAATTTTATAAGTCTGGGGAGAACATACTTTTTCCTTGTGCAAATTAAAATAATGTTTTGTAATAACTACCATGTAGGAATTGATTTTCTGCAGGTAACAATGTCGTGGGCTTGATACAATAAAGTAATAGAGCTGCGCATGTTGTGTGTAACCCCTGCAGTATTTCAGGGCTGTGATAGAAACAGGCTTTATCTCGCAAGAATAACAATTGCATTCCAGCATTTTCAGATTTCAAAGTGTGAACATCAAACGTAAGAACAACAGAACAAAAATATCTGAAATTCATCAGCCATTTTCATTGAGTTTGCTAGGCCCTGTACTGTAAGCATGATGGTACTTCAAAGCCTGAGACAATTCAGTTTTTTTAAAAAATTAAATTATTTCATCCTTTTGAAATATTAACATAGGAGAAAAACAACGGAAAAGGCTCTCTTGGCATCTGCATCTGCAATGGGGCAGATGATTTCTTTGTAATCTTGAAGTTCTCCCTGAAGTTGAGACAGAAAACGCTGCCACTTCATTATCATCAGGCTTGTTGCTGTGTCTTTTAAATGCAGTTGGCAAGCTCCTTCCTTTTCCCTGGTATCATGAACAGGGAGTCTCCAGCTCACAGAGGCTGTGTAAGCAATTGCGTAAGTGCAGAGAAGAGCTGCGAGGTGTGGTGCTGTAGTAAATGAGCTCGCCTGAGCCAGAGGCTCATTGCAGCGAGAAGTAGGACATGAAGAGCAGATAGTGGTGGTACCTGACAGAGGATGAGCCCTGTGATTCTGGACTAGCAAGTGATGTCCAAGGAGTACTTACTGTATCACCCTCCGCATCACCCTCTGCACCATCTGAAAGAAAGAGTAGAGCATGTTTTGTCTGGCTATGCAGGTGTCTGATACTTGCTGAAGTAAAAGCGGATTTCTAGAGCCCACTTAACATCCATCCATATGCCCAAGTTATTCGTCTGTGCCCCGGAAGAAGTAAACTTGTGGACCTGGAGTTAGGTTTGAATTCTGGCTAAGCACATGCTTAAGCCTACCGGGAGCCTGAGAGGCCAGTGCTGGTCTGGGAACGGAGGGAAGCTGGACCGTGATGTCCCATTTTGAAGGAAGCCAGCAGGAAGGGTGACCTCAGGAGGTGCCAGAAGAGAGGTCAGTGTTGATGCCTACTTGGATCAACACAAACCTGGAGGGTTAAGTTTGTTCTCTGGCACGGTGAGAGTGGGCACCGATCAGGCGCTGCGGTTGTGCTGGTTGCTCAGGTTGTGGTTCCTCTGGCTGTAAGTACCCATCAGGCTGGCAACAAGCAGATGCTGCTGGTGGCCTGGGCAGAGCTGAAGGGCTGTGTGTAGCTGTCACCTCCTCTTCTGGTGGCGGGAGTGATGCACAGGCACTGGTGCCCTGTCCCTGCCTGCCTATGCTATCAGCACTGCTGCTCTGCATCAGGCTCTTCTCAATGTGTCATTAATGGTCTCCTCTGTTTTGATGCCTGTGTTTAAAATATCTTGTTGCTGATTGCACAGAGTATCTGCTTTTCATCACCATGTCTTTTTGTGTGAATGCTGTGTTGAGTTTTCAGTATGGATTTAATATATCTTGAATATTATATGTTAATTGCTTCCAATTTTCTATTGCTTCATTTCTTGGCCACTTCAACTTAAATTACTGTTGTAGCTGCCCTTTTGTGAAATGTGTTATGCCTGTTCTGATTTTTCTTTTCAATTTCATTTACGTACTTGGCAGCTTAAGCAAACCTTTCTTCCTCATGTATTTTGTTCAGCACAACATATTCCCATTAAATCAAATATGAGAGTTTATTTAGTTAATAGGAAGACTGTATAGCATAACTGAGTGGAAAATACACTGTGGCGTAGCCTACGGCATTAAACTGAGAATGGTGCATTTCTTGAAACTTTTGGTTCTTGTGTTGATTTTTACGTGTATCAGGCTCTCAAAAAATCTTACTGGTGCTTTTCATGCAGAATTTCATCACAGCAGATGATGTGTGCTTATCTTAGCCTTAGTTCTCCATGCTATTTTTGAATGAAAAGGTGCTACTTCAAAAGGCCAATGAGTAAAACTGGACTTCAGCAAGAACAAATGTACCAAGGTAATGAGTCCCTTAAACCCTGGCTCTGGAGTTTATGTGAGTTTCAGTGGAGCAGGAGGAGCTGCTGGGGTCCTTCTGAAGCAGTGCTGGGTGTCCTTATGTCCAAAAGAAAACTCCTTCTGTAGGATGGAGCAGGAGGAAGGATGGTACAAAATTTAGTTGTGAGGCACTGTGAGATGGGAGTGACAGGCACAGAAATCTGTGTAGATGGTGGTCAGGTTTGTCTCAGCCCTCTTACACAGCTTGAAGTCCCCCAAGGTGTGTTGGTGATGCAGTGACAGCTCTTCTGAGCTTGTCTTTTCCTCTGTAGCGAGGGATGGGAAACTTCTGCCTAGGATGTGTGGGAGCCAGACCAGGTGAAATGAAGGGTGGTGGGAAAGGCCCCAGTGAAATGTTGGGTGTTTTGTTTAATAAGATGACTGCACTTGAACTGAAATGTGCTGATGCTTCCTCACAGTCTAAGACCACATCTTTGCTGGCTGGCTGGCTGTGCAAGTCCCAGTCCTGCTGTTTATACTGTGTAGAAAATATTTGGCTGTAAAGGGGATGAGACCACATAAAGACTTGTGTGAGGAAATGCAAGATCTCCCAAAGATAGCATAGAATTTTTTCCTAATGAACCTTTGGTGCGGGATTTCATAATGGACCTTTGGTAAAGTATGAGAAGTATTTGCCTCGGTGTCTTAATAACCTCTCTGGGGAAGGGAGTGGTCTCCTTCCTGCACACGGCTGCTGGGAGCGGGATCCTGGGGCTCCGCTGTGGTGAGCAGCCCCTCTGTACCTCATCGCTTCCACCCCTGAGACTTTGTATTTAATAACAAGGCCGCTTGCAGGCTGGGATTTGATGGTGTCTTTTGTAAATTAGTGTTTGGAAAGGAAACCAATGGGCTGCACTGGATGCCCATGAATTGATCCAGGTGCTTGTTTCTAATGCAGACAGTAGCTCATTCATGAGCATAACTCAAAGAGGATGTAGTCGGTTGTATCTATTTTTTTTTTTAACTGACAAAAGTATTTTTGTAAGTGCCTTAAAAATGATATTGAATTAAAAAAAAGTCAAGCAGGTGTTATGCTAAAATGTGAAGTGCTTTTACGGTTTCACCACATATCTGAGTTTTTTTTCCTCTGTGCTATCATTCCACAGAAAAGTAAATGGATTGAAGACACTGAGCAAACAGCTCGTCATAGTAGACTTTAAGGTGCTGAATTATTGCTCAGTTTTATGCTGCTTTGGGGTGCCTGTTAGTTGCATACCGACTTCAAGAGCATTCGATTATCTTAACGATTGCAAAGCAAAGAAACATTAAGACCAAAAGCACGGATTACTGTTAAGATTAAAATTAAAAATAAATATGGTAAAAATGCCTTCCATTTCCATTCCTACTTATCCCTTCTTATAATAAATAAAAACAGCATTAAATGAGTACCTAGTTATTTTTAGAAATTTCTAGAAAGCACTGGAATACGAGGACATGAGCACGACAGTGCCATCAGCCCACTGCGAGACCACATGGAAGCGCTTAATTGAGTGAAGAGACCAGTTCCTTTTGTTTCAAATTATAGGATATTATTTAAAACCGACTGCAGCTTGTTGTTTTTAAAGTCGGTTATTTTCAGCCAGTAACCTCTAAACGCCGCCTGTTTCAGCTGTGACTGTTCTGCACACGCCGAGGCTGGGAGAAGGAGAGAGGGGCAGCCGAAGCTGGGGGCACGTGCCCTGTGCTGCTGTGCCTTGTACACACCAGATGGTCCCTCCCCGCAGCTCATTCGCTGCTTATTCCCTTCAGTTCCCTAAATCTTACTAATTTTCTCTTCCATAAATCATCAGTTCCCTTTCCTAGCAATTAATCATTTCACTTATTTTTTGGTTCTATATTTAATCCTTCCCATTCATCAACTCTCTCGCATGTTCATCTTCCAGTATTAGAAGAGTTGTGTGTATTTCTGTGCCAGTTCAGATCCCTGTCTGTATACCCCAGTTTCTTCTCTTTATTTTGGTGACCAGCAACAAGATGCTCTGGAGGAAGAAGTAGTACTCCTGCCCCATCTCGAATAACAAATACAACAACTTGTGTCCAGTCCCTTTTTTAATCCAACTGGACTCTTGGCTTTCTTGGTATAAAGGGGAATGAATTACTATTGGGTAAATTGCATGTTGTATAGAGAATAATTTCTTTTACATGTGTTGACTTTTTATTTGGTTGACATTTATTTTCTTCTTGTGTTACGAGATAAAGGCAATCTCCTGCTTTATCTTCCAAGTTTAGTTTCTAAAACATGTATTTTAAGCAGACCGAATGGAGCGTATTACCCAGAACTGGAGCGCGTCTTCCTCCTGCTCAGCAGCTGCTCTCTCCTCTTTCTTTTTTGCCACTCAGTGCTGAGCTGCCCCTGCTCAGAGCCCAGGCTTGGGGTGGCCAGGCACTGGCCCTCTGCGGTCCTGCCGCCCCAGGAGGGCAACCCACGCCATCCCCAGTGGTGCTGCAGACTCACTTCAATTGGAGAGGTGTTTGTCAAATTATTTAAGAGCCACCACTGTGTGCATGTGTCTTGGTTTTGCTGGGATATAATCAGTTTTCTATTAAAGAAAACTGTATTTTTGAGAAGACTACAGCACTGGATTTAGTGGGAACAAAGTTGTCGTTTTAGTTTTGGCCAGCACTGGTATGCAGGCTGCCATAGTGATCGATGTCTTCAGCAGTTTGAGTTAGCCAGGTGCAGAAGCTAGGAGGAGTGAAAGCCAGGGCAGCTGACCCAAGCTGGCCACCAGGAGCATTTGGTATCATGAACATCATGCTTGCTGTAAATTGGGGGATTTGCTGGGGATGGCCCTCTTTCCTCAATGGTCACCATCCTTGGAGGGTCTTCCCCTTTGTCCTGCTCCTTGTCACCACTATATCAGCTGAGTGTAACTTTGTGTACTTAATATTGCTATTACTACTAGGGTTTATTACTATTATTTAATTAAATCTGTTTAATATCCAGCTCTGTAAGGGACAAACCTGGCCTGCAGAGCCTACAGGAGAGTGTGTCATGGGGGTTTATAGCCCTGCATTTGAATGCACGTATGAGGTGGCATATTTCTGACAACACATACTGCCTGCATCTCTTATCGTTCCAGGACTTACTCAGACATGTGAATAACTTCCCACTTCTCAACTGCAGGTTGATAGTGGTGCCTTTTGTGGACTCGTGTGGATAAATTCTCTATAGCACACAGAGTTGCTCTGCCTTTCACATGGATACGTAACTGCTCAGATAAATTAAATTCATTGTACCTCGCTGCAGCTGTCAGTGAAAGGAAATTTTGCGTTTTTTTCGTTGAGTGTTGGGATAGTTTTTCGCCAGTCTTCCTTTCTGTGAAAGCCCTAGTAGCATGCTACTTTTTAGATCTTCTTTACGGAGGAAAAAAATCACTCTCTGCATTTCTTGTGTTCAGAGTTATGTAAAGCAGTTGCCGAACGTAAACATGCAACAGTAAATGCCATAGAACTGCACTCTACAAAGATTCCACTGTTAACCACACCAAAGAAAACAAAAATGCACAGTTCTTCAAATCGATGTCACGTGCAGGAAGTGACATTTAAATTCTTACTCATTTAAAATTAAGCCATCTTACCATTTTCCTCTTTTAAAGTGTTGAAGATTTTCCATTAGTTAAAGGGTTGTCTTGCAAGCCTTCAAAAATACGTTTTTCCAGTTTTTTTAAGAGGCTTGAGCTATTGGACTTTTTTAAGATGATGGTGTACATGTGAGTAACAGCTTAATAAGCACTGCATACATTTAATTGGCTCTTTGAGAACCTGTGTTAGAGGACTGACCTCAGAAACATTAGGATATGGTAGTCCCACTGCTTATCTTTACACTTCATAAAAAGGATTGTTTAATTCTTGGTAGAAAAGGGTGTTGCAGTCTTGCTCAGGTTTTTTTCTTTGTTTTGGTATGGTTTGCTTCTGTTGGTGTTCTTCCTAGTCAGTCCGGTCTAGGAGTCTAGAAGAATGAAGCCTAGAAGTCTTCCAGTCCCTTCAGTGCTGGAATATAGGACTGACACAACCGTGTGGCTTTTGCTTCCAAGGTTTTTTGTTGTTGTTTTTTGTTTGTTTGTTTGTTTGTGTGGAAGCTTCTTGTTGAGCCTCCATTAAACAGGTTTTCTTGAATCCAAACAAAAAGCGAGGGCAACCAGCTTTGTCTGTGAAATCAAGGTCAAAGCCACTCGCACACATCCAGTCCTGGCAGCGATGAGCTTGGGTTTGCCCAAGGGTTGGATCTGCCCCTCTGCTCCCAACTGAGCTCACATCCCAACAACGAGTGATACTCAGGACTCCTGGATGTGGAGCTGAGCTGTCAGTCCCCTCTGCCATTCCAGTTGTCCAAACAAGCTTTTTCTCCTTCCTTTTTTGTCCTTCTCCTTGGATTGATATGCCGATCCTTTCGCATGCTGGGTGTGCTGTGGTTCGAACACAACTGTTGCTGCTCTTCTGAAGCATGCAAGGACAATGTGTTTGTTTTGTTTCTCGGGTGTCTGCCAGGAGTATTTGATAGCATTGAAGTGTCAAGATGTTATCTCAGTCACTTAAATTCTGTACTTCAGCAGTTCTCCATTGCTAGGGTTGAAAACAAAAACAGATTTGAAGTATGAACTCTTTTTCAAATGAAATAAAACATTTAATGTACTTTTAGCTGGTAAAGTTATCACACTTGCTAATTAATATGATTTTAATCATTACTGTTGAATCTTCTGTTTCATAATATGTTTGTGTTTCTTTTATCTACCACTTCTCCACAGCAATGTGGAAAAATAAATCTTTATCTCCTGTGCATCTCCTGTATATTACTCTGTCAGCCAGAAGTGTCTCCTTGGTATTCTGGAAGTACTGGAATTTTAAAATACAGTCTATTGTGGAAAAAAAAATAAATTAAGAGAGACTCTGTTTAAAAAAAAAAAAGCTAAAATCCTGTTAAATAATTAAGATGCTTTGGGCTTTATCAGGATTGACAGTGTTCTTGCTATAATATACATATGCAAAAACTGTAAGAAGTTTAATATTTTATAGCAAGGATAACTCCAAAACCTAAATCTGCTGGCTTGTTTCTATGGTAACAAATATTGAAATATGTCTAGCCAACACTGTAGGTCCCCCCACCCCCCGTTTAATTTCTGTCTATGGGTTCTAGGAATTCATTAAAACTGTAGAATCCTTTTAAAATTGGTACGTTCTGTTGTAAAATTCCCTAAGATTAATGTTGAACATAACTTTAAATTTTAACATAAACATTTCTTTTGAAAGAGATTTCTTAGCAAGTGAGGGATTAGAGGTATATATTTCTAAAACTATGCTCATTGATCTGGTATTTTTGTTCATCATTGGCAAGTTGAATTTTTTTCTGTGCATTGACTGTACTTAAAAAATGGAGTTTCAGTCTATGGATTCTGCTGAAAATATTAAAGGCTGCTTAACTTGAATGGTCTGGCTGGGAGACAACAGCAGCGTGAAACCAGCACCTGCAGGATTAAATTTAGCAGTCAGGACCTCTTGGCCAGAGCTACTTCCTAGGGATCCTGTCCTGCTCATAAGATCAAAACTATGGCTTACTGGGAGCTTCAGCCTTCATTTCAATTAATTACACCTCTTGTTTGTTAGAGAGTGTTTCTAGGTATCTGATTTAAACCATTTCGTGCCTGACTTCTTCTGGTTGTTTTTCTTTTGAGGGCCACCAGGCAGTGTTGGGAAGTAATCTGAACTGTGTTGGCTGTGAGTTCCCATTTCCCCAGTGGTAACTCAAACAACAAGCACCTATTCCCAGCAGTAAGAGAAGAAATTTGGAGACTTTGAAGTGAAACATCGGGTTGATGCAACATTTTGCATCTGGTTGACTAGCCAACATTAGATGCAGCTGGAAGCATAAAGGCTTCCTCCCTCTGCCTGCAGGGACTCTGGTTTTTGCTGGGTTGTTGTAAAGATAATGAGGCTACAGAAAGAAAATTTCAGCATCTGAGATTGGTGCTTCACAGCTGTGTTTCAGGAGCCCATGGTTATGGACTAAATGCATGTTTTCTCATAGGGCTAATAGCATCTAGCCTTTTTTCCTCGAAGAGACTTAGGGCTGGGGGTTTTGGGAATCAGAACCAGCAACCTCAGCTGATACCTGGAAGGGCAGAGAGGTGCAGCTGGCACTGATAACTGAAATGCTAAATAAAGGCAGAAGATGGTGTTCAGGAAAAGTGCAGTTAATCCATTCACGTCCTCCTGGAGCAATAAGGAAGAAAGTGAGATATTTAACAGGCAAAGGATTATCTCCACAGTCCTGTGTAGGAATGAATTACTTCAGTGCTGAGCTCAAGGCTGGTGTAGGCAGCGCCCTGCTCTGAAAGCCAGAAGATTTGGCAGGTCTGCTCCTCAAACAGAGCAAGGCTGAAAGAAGGGTGCAGAGTATGTGCGTATGTAAATGTCAAAACAAAACAACAGGCATCAATATGTGGCCATCAAAGGCCACTCACAGTGGGACTGTGAGCAAAATATCCTGTCACCTCACAAGCCCTAGGTAAGTCTCCAAAACCTCCTTTTACAATAGCAAACATTATATAGAAAAAGAGTGGAGGCGGCGTTCAGTGAAGAAGTTACTTTGGGTTGGATATGGAAGACTTGCGAGATCCCAGCCCTCTGCTTGCTTCACCTGTGTATGTGGTTACTTGTCCCTGGCCCAAAATACTCCTTTTTCTTTTGTGCATGTTCTGTGGTGGTCTTTGAACCAATTTGAGTTGTGGAAATAGGAGCTGCAGAGTCACCGACAAGAAGGTTACCACAGTCTCTCCTTCTTCGGTGATTTGTATCACCGTACTGTCTGAAAGTGTGAGTGTGCGCTCTTGGGGTACCAGGGTGCCTCCAGCAGCATCCAGGCTTCTCATCCTGAGAAGTGCATGGCTGATGGAGCAGTCTTCCCTTCACACATACCCACACAGTCAAGAACAACGGTGTCCACTCTCAGCAATATTTTGAATTCTCAGGACTTCATCCCATGTCCGTGGAAAGACAACTTCTCTCAGTAATGGGCTTCACTCAAGAGACCAATCTAAATTACATTTTTCTTCTGGGCTGCTTGCTATTTTTTCTTTTTTTCTTTTCTCATTTCTATGATGACTTCTCCTTTTTTTTTTTTTTTGAAAAAGGACAGCAAACAACCTCCAGTTTTGTAATCACAAGATGAAAGTTGGCTTTTCAGACAGAGATGTGAAGTCTCTATGCATTTGTAGAGTGACTGCTGCAGGGAGGGTAGTGGCTGAGACACCTGGCAGTTGAGGTGAAAGCATTTTTAAAGTTTATTTTTTTTAAACGAAACACAAATTCTGAGAAAAAAATTCTGAATGAAACTGACACAAGACTAACTACAAATAACTGAAGAGATTTTGCTCTTTCATTTTTTGGGTTGAACATGGAACTTCATAAAACCACAGATGTGCTCCAGCTCAAACTTTTTTTCTTTAAAATAATTCATTTTTCTTAAATAGGTATAGAATCATAGGACCATAGAATGTATTGGGTTGGAAGGGACCTTTAAAGCTCATCCAGTCCAACCCCCCCTGCAGTGAGCAGGGACAATGTTACCAGATCAGGTTGCTCAGAGCCCCATCAAGCCTGATCCTGAATATCTCCAGGAATGGGGTCTCCACCACCTCCCTCGACAACCTGTTCCAGTGATCTACCGCCCTCATATTGAAGAACCTTTTCCAACCTAAATCTACCCTTTTCTATTTTAAAACCATTACCCCTCATCCTATCTCTACATGACCTAGTGAACAGCTCTTCCCCAGATTTCTTATTGGCACCTTTCAGGTATTGGAAGGTCGCTATAAGGTCCCCCCAGAGCCTTCTCTTCTCCAGGCTGAACAACCCCAACTCTCTCAGCCTGTCTTCGTATAAGAATATACATAATGAAATTAGTTCAGTTTCGAGGATTTCTCACATCATACCGATGGACTTGTCAAATTTATTTTCTGGAAAAGTGAGCAGGATTGAAAGCAGGATTACACGTATGCGTGAAAGCTGTGAACACCCCCGTTCCATTAGGCTTGTCATCTGTCGCCGGCAAAGCGAGCCTGCTCACTACAGCACGGCCAGTTGATAGCCATCCACAGCCAGTTGGTAGCCATCCACAGCCAGTTGGTAGCCATTGGGAAGCTTTCAAGATGGACAAATGCGTCTACACCAGTTTTTCCACCCTACTTTAAAAACATCTGATATATATCAGGATCCTACATACCCTTTTTGACTCCTGAAATGAAAAAGCAACGTGTATTCTTCTTGTGATCAGCTCCCACATTCTCATATGGTGACTGCAATCAGATACATCAAATCGTACTTTGACTCGCTCTTGCAGTTAGAAAAATACTCACTGCTGGGTTTGGATGAGCTGCAGAGCTTGAGGGGTAGGATGCCAGCGGTTACATGGGCTGCTCGGCACAAGACAAAGGCAGAGCTGGAGCTGCGATTGCTGCTATCGGCCTTTGCGCAGAATGGGAGCCAGTGTTTTTTTGCAGAGCTGCTGTCGGTATTTCCCTTAACATAAGCAATGCTGTAGGAAGATGCATACCAGACGATTAAAAAATAATAGGCAGCGTGAGTGCATGCAGAGAAAATCTGCTTTGATACGGGAGCGTTTGTTTCCTGCAGGAGTTACATAGCCCCTTGCACGAGGGGAAACAAGGGTTTGTAGAACTGTGTTCATTTTAAATGTCTGTGAGTGCTAAGTGCTGGCCTGATAGTGGGGGGAATTTTTTTCTGATAGGTTTTTTGAGACCTACAGTTTGGAGCAGAAGCTGGATGGTACAACTCCATGATGCCTTGTATGTGATATACCCAAACATAATGTTTCTGAGAGCGAGTCTCCCTGCCCTGTTTCCCTGCTGATTAAAAATTCTGTTTCTTATTTCTGAGTCCTCTGGAGGCAAAATTTTGAGAGGTCAGGGGTGGCTCTGCTGCAGCTTCATTTCTGTCCTCAATTCCCTAGCCTCATGGCAGAGTGTTTTTCTCTATAGTCACTTCTGCCGTAGTGGTGAAAGACAAAAATGTTTAGCTGAACCCTGAGGCAGCCCAAACCCATGTGCGGGATTAATTAAAAACTCGTGCTATGCCCTCCACAGCAGCAGAGCGGTGTTTGGGAGGGGTGTAAAGGAGGAGCTGTGCAGGGGAACAGGAGGACTCATCCTGCCTGCCGAGATCCCTGCTGTCCCTGGGAGATCCCTGCGTGTAGAAGAGCGGGTATTGGCTCCCCAAGCTGGGTTTTGCCTGCAACTCTGTGTTTGTAAAGGAGCCCTTCCATCACCACAGTGTTTTATTTTCTGAAGTTGTTTCAACCACCTTTTCCATCCTGGAAAAAAAAAAAAAAAGCCCTTTGGAATTGAGGCTAGGTAACAGAGCTATGAGTTTCTCTTCCATGTTACGTACTGTGTACAGAGTTAAAAGGCTCGTTCTGCCTTTCATCTTGCGGACTGTTTTCTGCAGATATTTCCTAACTTTTCCCATGACGTTTTCGCCTCGTTCATCAGAAGATTGTGTGGACTGAAAGAGTCTATTGTTTCCACAAGAGTGCAAGCATGTGCACATCGGCTAATCTGGTTGGTACAGGATTGCAGGAGTGGGTGTTGGACTGAGGAACAGGATTGGGATGTGTGCACCTACGAATTCCTGCTTTCTTACTCTGTGAATAATACCACATTTCACTTTTTGATTTGCCATGCATGTCTGTCCAAAAGTTGAACTCCAATACCATGAGGTGTAAACAAGGAAATGGCATACAGGAAGATTGCAAAATCTTCAGTTAGCAAAGATTGGGAAGCTGGCTTGGTTTTCAGTCCTGCACCTGGATAGGTATTGGCTACTTAATTGTGTTGAGACTCAGCATAGTTATTTTTCACAAATATAAGTTTAAAATTAAGGCTTCACCGTCTTTCTCACTTTCTCCTTCTTCATGTTTGGGTTTTCATTTTTGAAGTACAGGATAGGCAAACAAGTACTTTTTAGCCTGGCATTTAGGAGACCAACTGGCAATTGAAATGTGTTTGCCAGCTCTTGAGACACTGCAGTCTGAGCCTTGCACTGACAACAAACTTTTTCTGCAAAGTAGTTTGCATACATCATATGATACGGGGCTTTTTTTTTAATTGGATGATATCACCAGGGAGCAAAGAAACCGCCAGCGGCTGTTTTTTCTTTTACACACAGGATTTTGTCAGATGCAACCTTTCCGCAGATTTGTTTCCTCTTTTGGGAGCATTACATAGAAGATGGTGCTGGGATGGCTCCAGCTTCCTGGTGGTGACCCAGATCTCTGCTGGCCATGAGACCTCATCTCCGCTGGGCATGGGGCGAGAACAGCAGTTGCCTTTTCGACTGCTGATCCACGGCCACGTTCCCATGCCGTGTTTCCAGGCTCGTCAGCAGCCTCGCAGCGCCTTGGCTATTGCTGCTGATGTGCCGGTGTCTGACGGCAAAAGGCGGGGTTTGCTTCCACGGTCTGGTTTCATGCAGGTCTCATAAGGGAGTGTGAGGCAACTGCAGGGTGTTCTTACTTACTGCTTTATGCATATGTGAGACAGCATAAAAACCCTCGGAGGTTTTTTAGCAGCAAAATTGTATAACTGACAGTTATACAATGGAGTTTGTGTCTCCATTTTAATACTGTTCCCTTGCTTGGTCAGGAATAGTTGCTGCTTGTGAATGACTCCTTGGAAATAGAGGACACAGGCTGGGAAGGCTGAGACTTGCTGGCAATTTAAGAATTTATGAAGACTGATACCATGGTTTGCTGATGGATTTTGTCTGGCCAAGATGCTTTTTGATGGATGCACAGGAATTCCCCAGTGTTGATAAAAGCACTTGACCATAGTCAGTCCTGTAAGAGGACAGGGAAGAGAGACTGTGAATTGAGGAGCTGTTGGGGGTTTGCCTGGTTCCTTTTCATCTACGGACTGTCTTATTTAGCAAAGAGCGTATGGCCTCACCCATAGTCACCAGTGTTTTGAGCACCTCTGGACTAGCCTTGCTGTGTTAGCTGTCCTTGAAGGACTTTTCCAATGCTTCCATGGGACACTACATGGGTCAGCTGCCTTGCTTCATGGACCACCTCACTGCTTACCCAAGAGATGTTTCTGAACTTGCACTTCCTTTTCAGCAGCTCATGGGTACAGTATGGAGCACTGGAAACAGTCTGTGAAGCTGCTTTTTCCTGTCCAAGACTCCTTTTGTGTTAGACACAGTCCCTGTTGCTATAGCCAGGAATATTAGAGGCATGCTTTTGCTGACAGTTTTCTGCCCAGCACTCCCGAGGATTGGATGTAGGGCAGTTTGGAGGGTTCCTAGCAGTGGAACTCCCTATTTACAGTCAGTGAGTTCATTAGAGCCCTAAATTATTTACCTTATAGAATTCAAGTCCTGAATTATTTACCTTTAAGGTCTGTCTTCCTGTGTTGTGCATTTGGTTGGCCGTAGATCTATGCTCTGTTATGAGCTATGAATGTCTAAGGCCACATTATATCTAGGGCAGTTTCAGCTGTTTGCTGTTAATTTTCTTTTCATACACAAATACATTAAAATATTATAACTGCAGTCAGTGCAGCTCAGTGAAATACAGAAAGGGTTTGTGCAGACCTAATTTTGAGCTGTGTGAATGCACGGGCAGTTTTTGATTACGCGATCGTACCCTGCTCTTTCCGCAAGCCCCGTGCCTGGTGTACAGCTGTAGCTGCCAGCCCTGGGCGAACGCCTTATTCAGCATCTTGTTTTTTTCCTGCTGTTCTGTACTTGGCCCCAGGCTTTTATTCATGGCACACCACTCAAATGCTGCTGGAGAAGCTTGTCATTTCCTCACGAACTTCTCTGTTCATCAGCATCAGGCTTGAGGGTTTGACAAACGGTTTGGGAAGTGTTGCCACTTCTCTACGGGGAGAGAGTTAAGAGGACAAAGGATCTTGAGGATCCCCCAGCCTTGCTGCTGAGATGTCTCTGCACTATGTAGTTTTTCCTGTACTGGAAATACGTTTCCCTTTTGCTGTGAGTGTTCATTAGTTTTGCTTGAGAGGAGCCAGGGTTTCAGGTTGGTTAGGAGCTTGCCATTAACAGCCACTTGGGAAGTGCTGGGTTTAAATGATGGCAGCAGCACTGCATGGGAGCTGCGTGGCCGCTCTCCAAGGCAGAGATCATCTGCCGGAGCGCTGAGAGGGGTGGCAGGGAGCGGCAGGGTGGCTGCTGTCTTCACTGCCAACAGCTGTCAGAGTTGTCCTGCGCTCTTGTCCCATAGTCTTGATGCATGACTCGGATATGCCCTGTGTGCTGCGGCAGGAGAGGGCGAAGGGAGCCACTGTTCAGTGTTTTCTTGCAACCACAGAAAAAAGAAAGGTAGTAAGCAAACGGCATCCACTGGCCTTGTAGAAGTTTGACCACGATTCATGGGCTGTGCTGCAGCTGCACAGGCCCTGTGCAACCCTCCGTGCCTCACCAGGTTGTCACTGTGTCCCCACCCTGCCTCCAGTTTTCCATTCCCGTTACATGAAATTTCTCATTCTGACGTGTTTTTCCCCTCCCTCCCATGGCCCAGCTCTCGGCTGCTCTGCATTCAGCATAGATGGCTCTCGGGGGTGAGGCAGGGAAGTCACCTGGAGCAGGGGAGAGGGGATTGGTCCCTGTCCTTGCTCAGGAGGTGGCCCAGCCTGGTCAGGAGCAGTCAGAGCCCAAGGCCACCTCTCTCCTTCTCACCCCTGAACTAGACCATACTCTTTGCTTCATGTGGCACCTGGCTAGTCCCAGGTCTAAACTCTCTGTTCCAGAAGTTGGCAGAATTTGTTAAGTCCTTCCAGCCACCTTTCTGGGAATGGCTCAACCACTGCAACTGAAACCTTGCAGCAGAGCTTTCTGGCAGACATCCATGTTGACCGTGGACAGAAGATGCCAAATGCCCAAGCCCTGAAATGGCAGGACGGGTATCACAGCCATATCCCCTACCCTGTGTTGCGTGACTGTGTTTAATTCATGTGCCTTTGTGGAAGTAGGCAGGCAAGGGATCATATACAGATGGTTGAGTTGCATCTCCTTAAGTGAAGCGGTTTGTTTTGTTTGCTTTCAGAGAAAGCAGTGAAATACTGATGTTAATGGCATTTCCAGTACTGAAAATCCAGTTGCATTTTTTCTTTACTTATGGTGCATTTTTTGCCCATTCAGAGAGGCTGGTGGGGTTTTTTGGAGGTCAGTTGGGTTTCTACCAAATGAACTTTTTGTCTTCCTTATTCAAGTATGGAAATTTCTGATACGAAGTGTACATTTTGGTTCCTCCGTGTACTGGCAGGAGAATTTGACACTAAAGCTTAAAGCCACTAATATGTGAAGTGAGGAGTAAACACAGACATTGAAAGACCCTTTTGAGAACTTTAAGCAGAGTCGCTACTTAAATAATGTTGTAGGTGCAAAGCTCAGGGAAACTGTAGGATTGAGTAATTTACTGTTGGTGTAATTTTGCAAGTATTATTTTTACGTTGCTGCTGCAGTTATTAGTGGCTTGTATTTATTGTTGAAACTGAAAGAAACTTAAGCAGCTCTCTCTTCCCCCGTATTTCTGCTTTTGGTGTCACTCAGTATCTCTTGGCGTTCGTCCTGGTGCTGCCAGGCAGGATGCCCTGGGGAAAGGGCAAAGGATTTTGGGCACAGGAGAGCTGCGTTGTCCTGTACAGCTCTACAAGTGATGCGCTGTGGTACCTCCACCACCCTTCCAAATTGTTCTCTGTGGCTTCTCTTTGGACAATGAGCAGTTCTGGGTAAAGGACTTTTTCTTGTTTAATGTATTTATGACACGTGGCAGAAAAAAAGTGCCAAATATCTGCTGGGAAAGCCAACTGCTGTAATGCAAATAATAGATAATCACGTGCAGTTAATAAATGTTCTCTGTTGTGTTGTTTTTCACACAGAGCAATGAGGCAAGAGAGAAGTTTTTAAAAACAGAAAAATGTGATTGCAAAAACGCCATTGTTGGAAGGAGGACTCGGTGGATTCAGGTAATAATGTGACACTGCTTTTTATTATGCTTTAAAAACTGGCTGGGCTTCAGGCTGACAGTGGCCCTTTGTCAGGGCCTGAGGAGCAAAGGAAGGTGATGAGGTTCAACAAGAGCCGGTGCTGGCTGTGGGGTTAATTCAGAGCAGGCGAGAGGGTGTGACTCGCAGCACGGGTGATTGCTGAACAGGACAACATTGCTGGGGCTGCAGTAGCTTCCCTCCTTATGTCAGGCTGTTAAATCTGAGGCTGTTCTGTGCATTTTTTTCTGGGTTTTTTACACTAAGACAGATTCTGTAATTCAGCGTCTTAAAGCTGCATCACTGTAGACAGGGAAGCTCCGTGCCTGTTTTATGGAAGAAGGTCAAATGATCAGCTGTCCCTTCAGACTGCACATCTCTGAATCTATGAATATTTCCCTCCAGTACCCACTTTTAAAAGATTTCTGGATCAGAGATCATTATCTGCTGAAAGAACCAGACCTAGACCTTTAGTGCTTTAGAGAACTACCGCTGATTGTTTTCTGTGTATGAATGAAGACAATTTCTTGTTGCATGCTTGTAGAAAAACTCATGTGTGATGTTTAAGCATGCTACGAATATATTTGCAACGATCTTATCTTAAAATAATGGACTTTAACACGTTTAGATCCTGTTTTGTAGCAAATGTAAGTTGCTACCTAAAACACATCTCTTATGTTTTCAGTCATTTTAATTATTCCCCTCACTGAGGGGGAGTGGAAGACGAAATGGGGAGCTTACAGCACTACTTGCACTCCACATTCATAACTGGGGCCAGATCCTACCTCCAAACTTCTTAGGCAACCCCGATGAGGTCATCGGGCTTTTCACAAACATATGGGTTTTCCCCATGTGTATTTGATTCCAGGATAAGGCCCTTCAGCACGCTTTTTCATGCACTGATTTATCACTTGTATGAAGAGATTTGAAAAACATGCCTCTTTTTTGACGTAGTCTCCCGGTTACTAGCACCAATTGGAGAGATTCTGCAGTATTTTATAGAGACAGATCAGCAGAGCTGGTTGCCTCAGACTGAGCTGTTTTTAACTGGCAAGTCCTTCGCATTTTCTTTGTTAGGTGCTAGGTGGGAAAAACGCAGTTGTGGCTTTGCATTTGCTATATTCATGACCAAGAAGGTCATTTAAATAGCATGTGAATGGCTGTGGATTTGCTATTTCCTAGAGCTAGCTTCTTTTTAATATTAAATGGCATACTCCGGGAAGATAGTTGCTGTATCAACATTGGTATAATGACATATTATTAAAAAATCAATATCCAGTCATAGAAATGAGTCCTGGTGTAAGCAGTTGGGTGCTTACAGCTGCGATTTGTATGTATTTGCAAATGTAATGGGCTTTTTTCCCTTGTAGCACTAGTAACTTGGATAAACACTGTATGTGTGACTCATTGCAGAGTATAAACTTATTTTGAAGGAGCAAGTGTGGGATTTGCTGACTATCCTATTGCTTGCATCCCTGAATACTTGCATTAAGTCATGATTAAGCTTAAATTGGTCAACCTGAGAGGAAAATAACTGCTGATCTCCCATAGGTGACTTCAGAAATAAACAGAAGGATGGAAGTGCTTTAAAAACATAAATAGTAGTTAGAATTCATAAAATCATAAAGCAAACATATGGTACAAGGTCTTCTAAAATATAACACTTGAAGGCTTTTTTTATAGCTTCAGAAAAAGCTTGTTCAGTTATCACAGGGAAAGTAAATATTTTCATTCCTTCTTCTTCAGCGCCCTCTCATTCCATTCCTTTCTCCTTTTTTTCCCCAGAATCTTCTTAATTTGGTGGGATGAGAGGCCAACACCTGATGTGCCTAGAAAGCCTTATTTTGGGGGTAGGAGATAGCATTGCTAATTGTTCCCCTGTTGTTAGGTTCATTCTTGAAGTCCTTCCGCAGTGTTGGGATGGAGTTGATGTAATTCAAATTGAACTCTCTCTCTGCATACGAGTCAGATGTGATGGGCACTGCAGCACCTCCTGGACCGGTCAAGAACATACCTATTTTTTAATGTGGTTCCCCAAGCATTAATGCTGAGGGATGTGATCCCTGTGGGTGCAGGGGTGTGAGCTCACACACCAAAGCATCCCCACTCTTCTGTCACATCTTCGATGAGGTAGCACACGGTCCCCGGCGGTTCAAGCATCACTGAAGGGGGGGGCGAAAGAGGACGATGGGGAGTGGAGGAATGGGGGCTGGCAGGGAAGGGGAGCTGAGGAGGAAGACATGGCTCCGGAGGGAAATACTCTGTGCTTTGCAGTTGCTTGTGTGGATAGAAACCAGATGGTGCGCTGGAACACCCGCTCGCTCGGGCGGCGGCAGAGCCAAACATATGGTTAATGGTTAGGAGAAAGAGCTTTGCAAGCCAGGGCTTTGCTGACTGCCTCACATTACAGATTGTTGCAGTGTGTCATTACATTGCCAAACTAAGTGCTTAATACCCGCTGCGGGCGCTGGGCAGGCATTTGAGGGGAGGATGCTGAGGCTCCCCGGGCAGGGCAGGAGGCTGACATCACGTGTGTGACCCTCCACCACACCCCCCACACCCCCATCCCCACTGGAAACGCCGTAAATCTCCCGTTTTACAAGCTCAAAACATACAGCAGGCAGTTTTCCCATTCTGCATGTCTTTAACCTGTTTATTTCCAACAGCGTATGGTTGGTTTTGCCCTTTTTTGTGCCTTTTTTTTGGGGAGGGTCCCCATGCAGCCAAGTTCACCTAGGCTGCAGCACCGCTCTTACATGCCTGGCATCTGAAGTTCCTGCTCTGGGAGCTTTGGGTGACAACCAGGCCCATGTTATCTAAGGAACTGCTGAGCTCATTCATCTCCTTTTCACGGCCCGCTTCCTTTTATTTTTAGCCAAATCCGTCAGGCCTGACAGGCGGGTAATTTGAGCCAGAGAAAGGGCAAAGCTCCAGGTCCTTTCCACAAAGCAATTCTTCTCCTCCCTCCTGGGAAGGCTCCAAACTTGGCCTGCTCCAGGCAGATGGATTTGTTGAGTCATGTGAGATCATTTACACAAAAACACAGCGAGGCAGTGAAAAGGAAAGAGAAAAAAAAAAAAAAAGAGGGGAAAGAAAAAAGAAAAAAAGGTGGTGGGGGGGAAGGGGGGAAGGGGTGGGAGAGCGTGCGCTGCCGGGGCTGCTGCGAGCATAGGAAATGTGCTGTGAGGCAGCGAGACAGAGGAATGCAGCAGATTCATTCTTGTATAAGGTAATGTCTCGTTTACAGTACAGGGTGGAGCCAGCACGGAGGAGAAATCACTTGAAAACAGATTACTCATTGAAAACAAAAATTCTCCTCGAAATAAATAACAATAATGCTAATAGCAATAATAATAATAATAAACCAACAAACCGACCAACAAGCAAACCATGCGCACGGGCGCGCAACAAAGGCGGCGTTGTTGACAGCACCGGATTACAGTAGCGGTAAACTCCGGGCTGGGAGGTTGCTGGAAAATGAGTTTGCTCTGTGATGCAAGGGGAGTTTGCTTTGTCTTGCCGCCAGTGCGAGTGGGGCAGTGGGGACCAGGAGCCCGGCGGCAGGGACACATGCTTTGCTCCGTCCAGGGATGGTTTCATGTGGTGGGGAGGGATGGAGGGAGCGGTGCAGGATCCTGAGCACACGCTGCACTGGGGCGTCGTTAACAGCAAAAATGGGGGGGTGTGTGCATGAGGCGGGAGAGAGCCTCTTCTTGTTTTGGTTTTGAACTGGTTATGGCATGATCTTCATTACATCAGGGAGTAAATGGCATTTGTTCAGTTGAATGCTGATTTTGTTACTGTTTGCAACCTAAGCTAACCCCCAGCGTGTTGGATTTGGTTTTGTGTAAGTGGGTGGTAAGAGAGAACATCAAACTTGGTGCTTTTCAGATCTTGATGCATCCCGGAGAATTAGGTTGGGTTAATTTATGCAGTGTTCTAACGAGATGTGTTCAAACCTTTAAATAGGCATGGACTGTATTTAAATATCATTAATATAACTTCCAGTTACGCCGGATTTCTTAGCAAGGCAATATCTGAATGTTAGTGTTTTGTCCTAGTGATGATTAAATCAGAGTAAGAGCAGAAACCAGAATTGGAAATCGGTGAAAAACATGTGCAGTCAAACAAGTCCAGTACAAAGCTTTTCATTAAATTCTCAGCTGCAGTTAAGAAACTTGCAGGAGCGTGTAAACGTGGGTTGTATTTTAACTTGACCCTTTCCCGTGCTGAGCAGCATCTTCTGCAGACTCCACAGCCGTGTCTGCTGAGGTGCTTTCCTCTGGGGAGAGGAGGGTTTGTCTGGGGCCTCCCCCTGCTTGACCTTGTCTTCCCTTTTTTCTCCTACTTCTTTTTCACACTTTTGTCTGAAGGACGGCTGGCTTTCCCAGCCCTCTTGCCCTGCCTGGCTGTGCCGCTGAGCACATTCAGCGTGGCGAAAGCCTTCCCTTCTCACATTTAAAGAGTTTTCTCACTTGGTGGAAACCTTTTATCTTCTCCATCTCTTGATCAGACTACCTTGTTAATTATGTTGAAGGAGCACTTGGCAGCACCCCGAGTCCCAGCTGGAGTCCTGCACTGCACAGACCCATGACAGGCTCCCTGATGTCCGGGGTGAGGATCAG